>NC_081407.1:957088410-957330910 GCF_030272615.1 Cryptomeria japonica
GTACTAAGAACCCTACTACCGGTCGATGTTATCCGAGTTGCAACTATTCAAGAGCTGAAGTCCATTGACAAAACTAAGGTAACTCTTGACTCTATCATTGGCAAACTTACTGCTTTTGAATTAAATGGTTATGATGGTAGTGTACAGAAATCAGAATTTGCATTCAGTGCTTCTGTCTCTAACACATCTGTGAGAAAAAGTAGAGATACTTGTCATGGTTATGAATCTAGATCCAGCAAAGATGCTGATGATGAAGACAACTTAGTGGAGCTTGAAGCATTGTTGGCAAAACGACTGCCTAGAGGCACTGGTAAATATAGAGGTAAACTACCTTTAAAATGTTTTGCATGCAACAAGATTGGTCATATAGAAGCTAATTGTCCTAATGGTGAAAATGAACACAAGAGAGACAAATTCAAGAAGTATAAGGGTAAAGGCAAGAGAGATTGTATTATTGCTATTGACACTGGTATCACTGATGAAGAATTTGGTGATGATGCTAGTGAAGATATTATGTTTGTAGCTATTAAGGAAGAGATATCAGATTAGAAGGAGCTGATGTCTAGGATGGATAACTCTAATGATTGGATCATTGATAGTGGTTGTTCACATCATATGACCGGTGATCGGAGCAAATTTATTTCCTTGAAAGAATTTGATGGCAGTGTTGTTAGATTTGGCAATGACTCACCCTGTATGGTTAAAGGTAAGGGAGTTATTTCTCTTAATGGGAAGAGCAGTGCTGATGATGTCTATTGGGTTGAAGGTCTAAATCACAATCTTTTGAGTGTGGCACAACTTAATGATAGAGGATACCCACTGGAGTTTAGAAATGGTATGTGAAAAATCTTTGACAACAAAGGTGAATTGATTCCAACCGGGAAACAAACCAGAGGTAATATGTTTCATCTTAATCCTAAAGTTAACAACTGTTTGATTGCAAAGATAGATGATAGTTGGCTTTGGCATAGAAGATTTTGTCATATAAACTTTGATAGCATTGTTAAAGTGAGCAAGTCGAAGACAGTAAAAGGTCTGCCTCAGCTAAACAAGCTAGTTAATGCTCTTTGCAAAGAATGTCAGTTAGGAAAGATGACTTTTTCAACTTTCAAGAGCAAGTCATTCTCAGCAAAGAACTTGTTAGATTTGGTTCATACAAATCTATGTGGACCAATAAGAACAAGAAGCATTCAAGGTGATAGATATTTCATGATCTTCACTGGTGATTGTTCTGGGATGATGTGGGTCACATTCTTTAAGGATAAGAATGAAGCTTTTGGTAAGTTCAAGGCATTCAAAGCCTTAGCTAAGAAAGAGAGTGGCAAAAAGATAAAATGTTTGAGAACAGATCAAGGTAGTGAATTTACTTCTGAAGAATTCACTAAGTACTGTGATGAGAATGGTATCAAACGACATCTTTCTGCACCAAGGACACCACAACAGAATGGTATCGCAGAGAGGAACAACTGGTCAGTGGTTGAAGCTTCTAGGACAATGTTGATACAAGGAGGTGTAGTGAAAACATTTTGGAAAAAGTTGTAAGTACAACTGTCTACACAACAAACCTGAAAAGAGGTAAGGACAAGACCCCTTATGAATATTGGTATGGAAGATCTCCTGATGTTAGCTATTTTAAGATATTTGGTAGCAAATGTTTTATTAAAAGAGGTGATTACATTAGCAAGTTTGAAGCTAAGAGTGATGAAGGTATATTTCTTAGCTATTCCACCAAGAGTAAGGCCCATAAATGCTTCAACAACTAGACACGGAGAATTATTGAGAGTGTTGATGTTCGAGTAGATGAATATCCTGAAGTCTCAGAAGGAACCAGTTCAGAGAAAAAAGATGAAGATCCTTGCATTTTGCTTTTGGAACTTGAAGCCATTAAATCAAAAACCCGTAAAGCAAATTTTGATGCACCTGTTCAACCGGAACAAATAAATTCACAAAAAGATGATAATGAAGAAGCTGAACCTGAAGAGAATGATCATGTTATTCCTAGATATGCAAGACTGAATCATAGTCCTGAATAGATTATTGGGGATAAGGATGCTGGAGTACTAACTAGAAGAAGAATAAGAGAGAAATCTTGCATGATCTCCACCATTGAACCTAGAAGTGCTAAGGAGGCATTTGGTGATGATTATTGGGTTAAAGCTATGGAAGAGGAATTGGATCAAATTGAGAAGAACAACACTTGGACCCTGGTACCCCGATCGGTAAATAAGAATATTATAGGTACTAAATGGGTATTCAGAAACAAGTTAATTGAAGATGGTGTTGTAGTTCGAAACAAGGCAAGATTCATCTGCAAGGGTTATGCTCAAGAAGAAGGGGAAGATTATGGAGAAAATTCTGCACCAGTAGCAAGACTGGAAGGTATCAGAACTTTACTTACATTTACAACCCATAAGAATTTCAAGGTATACCAAATGGATGTTAAGTTTGCATTTTTGAATGAGATATTGGAAGAAGAGGTATACATAGAGCAACCAGATGGTTATGCTTTGACAGATGAGAAAGACATGGTATGCAAATTGCATAAAGCTTTGTATGGATTAAAGCAAGCACCCAAAGCATGGTATGAACGGCTTCATACACATCTGATGAAGATAGGCTTTGCAAGAATCAATGATGATAGTAATATTTATCTCAAGTTTGAAGGAGATGAAATATTGGTCAGTGAAGTATTTGTTGATGATATTATTTTTGGAGGTAATGATCTCATGAGCAATAGTTTTACAAATGAAATGAAAGATGAGTTTGAAATGTCTTTAGTAGAGGAAATAAAAAATTTCATAGGCTTGAAGATATAACAAATAAAGAATGGTATTTTCATTACACAATCTAAGTATGTGAAAGAGGTTTTGAAGACTTTTGGCATGAGTGATTACAAACCAGTTGGAACACCAATGGTTATAGGTTATAAATTGTCCAAGGAAGATGAATCTAAGTTTTTTGATGAAAAGGAATATAGGTCAATGATTGGCAAATTACACTATGTTGTTCATAGTAAACCGGATATAGCCCATGTGGTTGGTATAGTTGCAAGATTCTAGAAAAATCCAAAGGAGACACACCTGATAGAAACCAAGAGAATTTATAGGTATTTGAAAGGTACTGTTGACTATGGATTATGGTATCCATATGGAGAAAACATTGATTTGAAGGCATACACAGATGTTGATCGAGAAGGAAATGTTGATGACCAGAAAAGCACTATCGGTGGAGCATTCTTTCTAGGAGGAAGGCTTGTTTCATGGAGTAGTAAGAAGCAAAGTTGTATTTCACAATCTACTGTTGAAGCTGTGTATGTTGCAAGTTATATGAATTGCACACAGGCTATTTGGATGAGGCACATTTTTTAAGGTTTTAAGATGAAGATCTCAGAACCTATAAAGATGTAATGTGATAATACAAGTGCCATAAATATTTCTAAGAATCCTGTTTTGCATGCACGAACCAAGCACATTGAATTAAAGTATCACTTTTTGAGGGAAAAAGTTCAAATTAAAGATGTTATCTTAGAGCATGTTTCTACCAAGGAACAACTTGCAAATATTTTTACCAAACCTCTGCCTAAGATCGCTTTTGAGTATCTTAGAATTCAGTTGGGGGTTGTCCCTCTTCATGAAGTTTGTTGAGCATGATGTTGATTGTATCAGTCCCTGAATCACTTGCAAAATCTTAGAAGGATTGACGAAGAATTGGATGTATTCCATAGGGGGAGCATCAAGTTGTAGTATGTTGTTGATGCCTAGTGAAAATTTGCAACTACATGTTTTACTTTCAATTTGGCACTGTTGTCAAAGGGGGAGAAGAATTATGTGATTGAGGAGATGAATTATGTGATTGGGAAAGGGAAACCAGCGACAAGCTGAAGACAGACAAAGCATGGTTAATATTTGGTAATGTAACCAAGATTCCTATTCACCATTCACATCAGCAATCAGAGGTGTAGATATTTGTATTGCTATCAATGCCAAATAGGGAGATTGTTGGCATTTGCATGAAGATTGCATTAATGATATGTTATGTTGTCATTGATGTCAATTGAACCGGTAATGGTATTTATGATATTGTTGATATTGTTGTTATTCATATTGTCTTGTAATCGGTAGGAAGAGCTTTGAGGAAGATGTTGTAAACCGGTATGTAAGTTTGTGATTTGAACTGGTAACCGGTGTATAAGGTTAAACTCTTTCTATGTTATGTAGCCGGTAAACCCTACTAGTTGTTTTTGTTAAACCCTAACAAATTAAGCTTGTTGAACGGTTGTGTTGGTTTATTATCTATTGAGCAGTAATGATGGAGACACGTGTGATCATTGTAAGAAGATAAGTTCAGATTATTTTGCCACGTTTGTTTGATTGTCTAAGGAATGATCAAAGTGGATTGCATCTAATGCAAAGAACGTGATGTTACAAGTCCAATGAAGCGGTGATCATGGAGCGGTTGGAATTTTCTTGAAGAATGTGTATAGATTACTATGTAAATCCAATGGTCACACTTGAACCAATTTGTTTGTAATCTCTATGAGAGAATTAGGTTTTTGTTATGTTACCGACCTAATTGATTTGTATTTAAGGTCGGTGAAGTTGTTTTGTTTAGTGTTGGCAAAGTGTTGGCTGAAATTAGTTGAGTGTGTGGTTGACTAACCAGAGAATGGATCTGCAGTTTGAGTAAAGGAAAATTGAAGCTTAAAAGGATTTGATCAAGCAAATGTAGTGCTATTTGGACATATTAAGAAAAACCTGTTGTCTTCTAACAATTATAGTAAAATTTAAATCCCCTAACCAAGTAAGCTCTAACAAGCTTGATTACTTCTTAAATCCTCTAACAAGGTGGTCCATTAGCTTGGATTCTCAAATCCTCTACCGAGGTTACTCCTACCAGGGTATTTTCTTTTTATCAAGGCGGTTTGTAAATCCCTTAACCGGGTGATTCCTAATAGGATTAGTTCTTAATGGGACTTATTGTAAAAGCTTCAATAGGCTTGGCTCCTAATAGGGCAAACATCAAAAGAGTTCAGATAGCTATCTTGTGAGTCGCATATGATGGGATGGGGTATGGGATAGACTAGCCTAGTCTATGCTCTTAGATCCTTTCCTTGGATCACCAGGTGTTCTAACCACACCCTAGGGTTTCTAGGAATTCCACTGCTTGTGGAATCCCCTGACCTTGCCCAATCCACCCACCAACAACTTGAATTACTTCTCCTAAGGTCTCACCTACTCATGAGATTCAAAGAACCCTTACTTAGGCTAATAAGGGTTTGGCTTGTCCCACATCTTCTTAGGTCCTAGAAAGGATAGGACAGGTCTTAGACATGGTTTTCCATCCATTCATGTGCCCCTAAGAGGTTTTAGCCTTCCAACCCCTTACTGATTTCACTAATTTGCCTTTTTCCTACAAAATAAGGCTACAAGGAATGTGCCCAATTAGGACTCCTATCCGGACTTTTAGGGCTCCCTCTTGCAGATGATGCATATGCTTGTGAAACTTCCCAAAAGAACTACTATTCATTTGGAAAGGGCTCAAGGATTTTTCTAGTTTTGGGCCTCCAAGTGTCCATACATTGCCCTAGGTGAATTTTGAGGTTTTTAAGGGTTTTAAAGAGGGTTTTTCTAGCCCTACCAGGGTCACAGTGTTGGTTTGATGTTTTTACCACCTTGTCTGGATTGGTATAATCTCCTCCTTATCACCAATGGTTCTCCACACACCCCTGTACAACTCCTCCAAAGGGTGCATCCTCCTCTGACCTTCCTTGCTCTCCTAGACCTCTGCAACTTTAACCCTTCCTAGTCGGGCACTGTCTAGTCTCACCTAGGAGTGGGTCTTTGGTTGGCTTCCCTGCATCTTCAAGGGCCCTGCTTGCTTTCAAGTAATGTACAGGGTCTATACTCCTATTCCCCATGGTTTCATGGTGATTCCACAATGGGGAAAGGAGTTGTCAACCCATTGACACAAACCAATCCAAAACTGGACAGTGAGAAGAAAAGTTTACAAAATATTTACAAACACACAACACTTGCAAAAAAAGACCTAATATAAATGCTCAAAATGAAGGTATATACACCATATAATACTCTCAACATAATTTTATTTGAAGATCAATCCATTATCAATCCTTCATTGCTCCATTAGTGTCGACTGGCAACAAAATTACAGTCACAGTCAAGTCACTTTCCTTGGGCCGTACAAAACTAACATCCAACCCATCATCTTAGGGTTTGCAACTACATATAGTACCCTTTCCTTGATCTATGTGCCCATATTATGGTTTTCCACGCTTTTGACCCACTAGGTGGAAAAGTTGCTTGACAACTTTGAAAAGTTGTCATGCAACTTTTGAGCAACTTTCTCAATGTTGCTTTTCTTGACTCCTACGCCCACATTGGGCTATCTTATGGACACCACCATGCTAAGAAGGACCATAAACACATCAAAGGCACACATACCCTCTACTCCATAAGAAAACTCAACCTAGACTTATGAACCTAGGACCCAAACTAGGACCTAAACTAGGACCTAAATAGGACCTATGAGCTCATGGCTCTTATTATATTTACAATGGCTTCTTAAGAAATAAAGAACACAACAAAATCAAATGGTGGGATCCCTTTGAAGGGTGCTCCTACACCATACTCCCCCTCTGCAACAAACTAAGGAACTAGGGGAGTGAGAAGAGTCGGATCAATGCCAAGCTTCTTGAACCTGCTCTCTTCAACCCAGACATAGGTTGACCTGCCCACTTCACCAAGTGCTCCATGTAGACCTGCTTTCTAGTAGTCTTCTTCACCCTTGACTCCAAGATCTCCTCTACTATGGGCTACTTCACTTGAGGTAAGGCGTTCACATCCAAGTCTTGCAGTACCTTGGCTTGATTCTCAGTCTGCCCTGCTATTTCACCCTTATACATTATCAGATCAGCAACATTCAAGACTGGTGAAATGGCTAAATCTGAAGGAAGATCAACCTTGTAGGTGTTCTCACCATATTTAGACAGAATTTTACAAGGTCCTACCCTCTTGATTTGTAGCTTAGTAGGCTTGCCACTTTGCATTCTAGCTTTGCTTAGATGGACCATCACATAGTCACCCACTTTGAATTGAACCACTCTCCTTCTTTCATCCACTTTGGCCTTCAATTTTTGAGTAAATTCTAGGATGGCTTTCTTGACCTTCTCTTGGATCTCCTTGATGGTTTGAGTGAAATCCTCTGCTTGACCACTCTTCATCTCCATGGAACCAAGTTCCCTGAGTTCACACACTCCCCTTGGATGCCTACCATAGACAACCTCAAAAGGACTCCTTCTAGTGGTCCTATTTACACTGTCATTATAGGCATACTCTACTTGTGGAATGACTAGATCCCATGTCTGTCCATACTCCTTGGTTAGACACCTCAACAAGTTGCCTAACACCCTATTAATGACTTCAGTTTGACCATCAATTTATGGATGGTAAGCTGAGCTAAATGATAAATTAGTTCCTAGTCTCCTCCACAAAGTTTGCCAAAAATGGCCCATGAACTTGTTGTCCCTATCTGAAACAATGCTTAATGAGAGTCCATGAATCCTTGCAATCTCCTTAAAGAAGAGATGTGCAATATAGCTAGCATCATGTGTAGTTCTACATGGAATGAAATGGCTCATCTTGGAAAACCTATCTACTACCACATAGATGCTATCCATACCTGTCTTTGTCTTCGGGACTCCTACTATAAGGTCCATGCTTACACATTCACAAGGCCTATTTGGGACCGGTAGTGGTTGATAGAGGCCTACATTACTTGATCCTCCTTTTTCCCTTTGACACACACCACATTGCTTCACATACCTTTTCACATCTCTTGGCAACTTGGGCCAATAGTAGTACCTCTGTACTAGATCCAAAGTTTTGTTGACTCCAAAGTGTCCACTTAGACTACCATTGTGTTTTTCTTGGATGAAGTTTTCTCTCATGGACCCTCTAGGCACACATAACTGATTACCTTTGAACAAGAGACCATTTTGGAGAGTGTAATCTGCATACTCACCATGAAAATGATTCTCAAACTCCTTGCAAACCTTGTAGGCAGATGAGAAGTCTTCATCTCCTTCATAGAGGTCCTTGAAACCTTCTATTCCTATGCTCTACAACTGTAACTCTTGAACTGTCAACAACTTCCTGCTTAAAGAATCTGCCACCTTGTTGAGTTGTCCCTTTTTATGCTTAATCATGAAGGTGAAGGATTGGAGGTATTCCATCCATTTCAAATGTCTATTGCTAAGCTTCTCTTGAGTGTTAATGTAACTCAAAGCTTGGTTATCTATGAACACCATAAATTCCTTAGGGAGTAGGTAAGCCTCCACTTTTTGAGAGACTAAACTAGTGCATACAACTCTAGGTCATAGGCTGAGTACTTCTTCTTGTCCTCATTAAGCTTCTCACTGAATAATGCCACAGGCCTTCCCTCTTGACTCAATACACCCCTTACTACAAATCCACTTGCATCACACTCCAATATGAATAGCTTGTCAAAAGTAGGTAAGAGTAGGATGGGTTTTGTGGCTACTTCTTGCTTCAACAATTGGAATGCTTTATCAACCTGTTCAGTCCATTTGAACTTAGTTTTAAGGCCTCCTTTTATGGTGTCAAGGACTGGTGCACATATGCCACTGAAGTTCCTCACAAACTTCCTATAGAATTGAGCTAAACCATGGAAACTCCTAACTTCAGTCCCTGTTCTAGGGGCAGGCCAATTCAAGATTGTCTCCACTTTGCTTCGATCCATCTTCAAGGTTCCCTTAGACACCACAAATCCCAAGTATACCAACTCTTGCTTCAAAAAGTCACACTTATGTAAGTTGATTGCCAAATTCTCTTCATGCAACCTCTCTAGGACTAACTTAAGTGTTCAAGGTGCTCCTCTTTGCTTCTTCTATAGATGAGTATGTCATCTAAGTACACCACCACAAACCTGCCTGTGAAGTCCTTTAACACCTCATTCATCAACCTCATGAAGGTGCTTGGGGAATTGATGAGTCCAAATGGCATCACAAGCCACTCATACAATCCTTTTGTGGTCTTAAAAATGGTCTTCCACTCATCCCCCTCCTTAATTCTAATCTGATGATAACCACTTTTAAGGTCCAACTTGGTAAAATACATAGCACCTCCTAAATAGTCCATCAGATCCTCTATTCTAGGAATAGGAAATCTGTACCTTATGGTGATCCTATTGATTGCCCTTGAATCAGTGCAAAGTCTCCACTTGCCTCCCTTCTTTGATGCTAGCACTACCGAGACTGCACATGGGCTGATGCTCTTCTTGATCAGTCCTTGTTCCAACAACTCCTGCACTTGCCTTACCACCTCCTTGTTTTGGTCAGGTGTGAGCTTATATGCAACTTTATTAGGTAGGGATGCACCAAGGACAAAGTCTATTTGATGGCTTATAGACCCTCTTGGTGGGAGTGTTGCAGGTGCTCCATCACTCACTATGTCCTTATATTCTTGCAACATTTGTTTCACCTCCTTGGGTAACTCTGCCTGCAACTTGTCTTCCTCCTCCTTTGGCTTCACAAAGATGGCACACCTCACTATCTCCTTCTCATGTAGCAGGTGTAAGAACTCTTTACCAGTAGCCAATAAGACACTAGGTGTTCTTGAGGTTCCCTCTTCATTCTCTGTCAAAGACTGAATCTTAAAGGTTTTGCTATACTTCTTGAAGGAAATGGAGTTCTCTTCTCCATCATAGATCACCTTCCTATCAAATTTCCAGGGTCTACCTAGCAATAGGTGATAGGCATCCATGGGTAACACATCACAAAGGATCTTATCCTTGTATCCCTCAATAAAGAACTCTACCCAAGTTTGTTCATTGACAAGCACACTCTGCTCTTGATTCAACCATGTCACCTTGTAAGGGTTAGTGTGGGGTATCCTTGTGAGTTTCAACTTCTTGGTTGCCTCATCTGATATTATGTTATCAGTTGACCCTGAATCAACTATCACCTTGCAAACCTTTCCAAGGATGTTGCATCTCACCCTAAACAATGCTCTCCTATGCTTAGGTTCATTCTTAACCGGTTGTCTTATCAAGACCCTATTGAACATCAGATTTTCTCCAATCTTTGATTCAATATGGTCCACCTCAAGTGTCTTGCTGCTTGATGTGTCTTCATGAGCATAAGAAACCCTCTTTCCACTATTTGATGAGGTAGGCTTGTCAAGGCATCTATAGGTCGGGTGTCCCAATTGACCATAGTTGTAATATTTCATAGTTGCAAAGCAGGAGTTACCCCTGCCGGTACCTCTTCCCCTACTTGGACCCCCTTGTGCCCTTGTTCCTCTAGAATGGCCTCCTCTGAGATTGGTTTCACTGCTATGTTCAGTCAACTTGGATTCTCCTTGGTTCCTTTGCTTATTTGCCTTGCTTTGGTAACCACCTCGGTGATTCATTTGATCTCTACCTCTGTCTCTACCCCTGTTATTAGAGTCTCCTTTCCTTTTGTTCCTCTCTTCCACCTTGGCATCAAGATGATGACATTTTTGGATAGTGGTGGGAGTCCATAGGCTTATTTCCTCTTGAATGTTCCACTTTAGGCCGCTTAGATACCTAGCCACCTTGATAGATTCCTCTTCTTGGACTTTGGATCTAAGACAAATCTTTTGAAACTCTTCAGTGTAGGAGGTCACATCAAGGTCTTTTTGCTTCAATCCCTATCTCTTCTTATAAAGTTGGACTTCATAATCCTTTGGTAAGTAGTTCTCCTTGACCTTACTCACCATGGCCTTCCAATTTGCAAAAGGTAGCTTCCCCATGCTAACTCTCTCTTCTTGCAGGTACTTCCACCATTTCAAGGCTGCTCCCCTTAGTCTTGATTTGGAAACCTTAACCTTTTGAGCTTCTGTCACTCCCTCACACTCAAAGTGGTTCTCCATACCCTCAATCCATTCCATGACGGTGCCAATGTCCATCCTTCCATTGAAATACGACAATCCTTTGAAAAGATTTGGTATTCAAAGCCTTAATGGCCTTTACAAAGGGTTCTTCATTGATCAAGGGGTCTAGTTCAGGTATAATGTCATCTATATCAATAGTTTTCTTGCCTTTATCCTTGGTGTCCCCACCCCAAGGTCCATGTGTCCTCTGATCCACCAGTTCTTGCAGCTTGTCCCTTATCTCACTCATAGCTTCTTCAAGGAGTCTGTTCTTCTCCTTTTGCTCTTCTACCTCCCTAGCCAGCTTTGCATTAGTGACCATTTTGTTCTCCCCTACTAATTCACTAGAATATAGAGACATGCACGGTCCACCAAATCTTTAACTTGCTCTGATACCAATCTGATGGGATGGGGTATGGGATAGACTAGCCTAGTCTATGCTCTTAGATCCTTTCCTTGGATCACCAGGTGTTTTAACCACACCCTAGGGTTTCTAGTACTTCCCCTGCTTTTGGAATCCCCTAACCTTTCCCAATCCACCCACCAACAACTTGAATTACTTCTCCTAAGGTCTCACCTACTCATGAGATTCAAAGAACCCTTACTTAGGCTAATAAGGGTTTGGCTTGTTCCACATCTTCTTAGGTCCTAGCAAGGATAGGATAGGTATTAGACATGGTTTTCCATCCATTCATGTGCCCCCAAGAGGTTTTAGCCTTCCAACCCCTTACCAATTTCACTAATTTGCATTTTTCCTACAAAATAGGGCTACAAGGAATGTGCCCAATTAGGCCTCCTATCTGGACTTTTAGGGCTCCCTCTTACAGATGATGCATATGCTTGTGAAACTTCCCAAAATAACTATTATTCATTTGGCAAAGGCTCAAGGATTTTTCTGGTTTTGGGCCTCCAAGTGTCCGTACACTGCCCTAGGTGAATTTTGAGGTTTTAAAGGGTTTTAAAGAGGGTTTTTTTAGCCCTGCCAAGGTCACAATGTTGGTTTGATGTTTTTACCACCTTGTCTAGATTGGTGGAAGCTCCCCCTTCTCACCAATGGTGCTCCACACACCCCTCCACAACTCCTCCAAAGGGTGCATCCTCCTCTGACCTTCCTTGCTCTCCTAGACCTCTGCAACTTTAACCCTTCCTAGTCGGGCACTGTCTAGTCTCACCTAGGAGTGGGTCTTTGGTTGGCTTCCCTGCATCTTCAAGGGCCCTACTTGATTTGAAGTAATGTACAGGGTCTGTACTCCTATTACCCATGGTTTCATGGTGATTCCACAATGGGGAAAGGAGTTGTCAACCCATTGACACAAACCAGTCCAAAATTGGACAGTGAGAAGAAAAGTTTACAAAATATTTACAAACACACAACACCTGCAAAACAAAACCTAATATAAATGCCCAAAATGAAGGTATATACACCTTATAAGACTCTCAACATAGTTTTATTTGAAGACCAATCCATTATCAATCCTTCATTGCTCCATTAGTGCCGACTGGTAATAAAATTACAGTCACAGTCAAGTCACTTTCCTTGGGCCATACAAAACTAACATCCAACCCATCATCTTAGGGTTTGCAACTACATATAGTACCCTTTCCTCAATCTATATGCCCACATTAGGGTTTTCCACGCTAAGCTAAGGGTTTTGACCCACTAGGTGGAAAAATTGCTTGACAACTTTGAAAAGTTGTCATGCAACTTTTGCAACTTCTGAGCAACTTTCTCAATGTTTCTTTTCTTGACTCCTAGGCCCACATTGGGCTATCCTATGGACAGCACCATGCTAAGAAGGACCCTAAACAAATTAAAGGCATACATACCCTCTACTCCACAAGAAAACACAACCTAGACTTATGAACCTAGGACCCAAACTAGGACCTAAACTAGGACCTAAATAGGACCTATGAGCTCATGGCTCTTATTATATTTACAACGGCTTCTTAAGGAAGCAAGAACACAAAAAAATCAAATGGTGGGAGCCCTTTGAAGGGTGCTCCTACACCATCATCTTATCGTGGTTTTTACCTATTTGGGTTTTCCATGTATAAACATTTGTGTCATGTGGTGAATGTTTTTGTGGCTATGATCTTATTTGTTGCTTTGATTAACTTATGATAAGGCATGATAACTAGAAGCATTGAGAAATGGAGTGTGTTGATATATGATTACGCATTTGGAAGTTTACAAGTTGAATGTTGTTTACTATTAAGTTGTTATAACAGTTAACCGATTGATGTTGAGTATTCTTATGAGCATTGATCTTGACAGTGATATTCTATTGATAAGTTTACTTTGTGAGTTTGAGTTTGAGTTTGGGAAGTTTGTATCAGTTTTTTAGTTTACTCATTCACCCCCCCCCCCCCCTCAGTAATCTACTGGATACTTATTCTTTCATCACACACACACACACACACACACACACACACACACAGATATATATATATATATATCTCTCTCTCTCTCTCTGTGTGTGTGTGTGTGTGTGTGTGTGTGTGTGTGTGTGTGTGTGTGTGTGTGTGTGTGTGTGTGTGTGTGTGTATTTGTATATATATTTTGTAACCTAGAAAAATCAAGGAGAAACCTTAAAGATTGTTAAAGGTACCACAATACTAAAATCCTACAGCAAATCCTAGATTACCAATGAAACAAAGTACAAGAGAAATATTAAGAACAATAAACCTCCAATTGTTGTTCCTTTGTGTCCTATCACCTTCAATCTCGTTTTCTAATATTTCTCTCAAACTACACTTATTTTTTACTTTCAAGATGACAATAGATGAATGGACTTGTGGTATCTAAGTGTTAGATGCAAGCTAAATTGGTTATAGATATATGTATAGATGTATATATGTATACATATACATATACATATACATATATACATATACATATGTATACATATATATTTACATATATATTTACATATATATATATATATATATATATATATATATATATATATATATATATATATATATATATATATATATATATATATATGTATATGTATATATGTGTGTGTGTGTGTACATATATACATGTATTGACAATAGATGTATATATGTATATATATGTGTGTGTGTGTGTGTGTATACATATATACATATGTGTGTGTGTGTGTATACATATATACATACATATATATATACATATGTATATATATGTATGTATGTATGTATGTATGTATGTATGTATGTATGTATGTATATGTATGTATGTATGTATGTATGTATGTATATTGATATATTGTGTAACCTAGAAAAATCAAGGAGAAACCTTAAAGATTGTTAAAGGTACCACAATACTAAAATCCTGCAGCAAATCCTAGATTACCAATGAAACAAAGTACAAGAGAAATATTAAGAACAATAAACCTCCAATTGTTGTTCCTTTGTGTCCTATCACCTTCGATCTCATTTACTAATATTTCTCTCAGACTAACTTAAGCCAAAGGTACATTGTGAAATGTTGCAAATACTCTAAAGATAACTGGAGTGCAAGATGATGATTAGATTCAAATGTTGGAGAAATGCTCTTTTTATAGATTCTCATGACCAAAATCCCATGTGGCAAAGATCAACGGTTGTGAGTGAATCTTGATAAATCAATGGCTATGAATAATTGGTTGGAATATGAGAGAAAAATGTGGAAGAATTTCCTCCTACAGATACAAGATGGAGGAAAAGGTGGGAGAGAAATCAAAGTGGCAGCTTGCTAGAGTTGACCACAGTTAGGAAATGCAGGACAAGTGGAGTTTGACCAGGATGAGGTGGACACAACCTCTTCCAAAGATGTAGGAGTAGTGAAGGGAATATAGGAAGTGGGAGTTGAAGATAATTTAGCTAATTTAAAAATTAGGAAAAATAAATTTTTAGCCACATGAAGATTGAGTTGGCAAGATAAGCTGATGTGGAAGAGAGTGAGGTGGAAAAGGTGGATAATTAAATAATTTTGAATTATTTAATCAAGAATACTTTTAGAAGAATAATGATAGATTAATTAATTAAATAATTAATATTTAATTAATTAATAAAAAATAGCAGATTTAATTAATATTTAATTAATTAATAGAAAAATAGAAGAAAAGGATAATGAATTAAATAAATAAACTTTTCAATCTATTTATTTAATAGAAGAATAGTTATTAAATAAATAATAAATATTTATCTAATATATCATAGCCATTTTTGAGTGTATACATTTTGCCTCTCTTTGAGACAATGTTGGAACAACAATTTTTCAAAGAAAAATTAGAATTAAAATTAAGTCTCGGTTTCACCCTTGATGTTGATAAAATTTTCAATGGTATATGCCCCCTTGAGAGGTTGATTTGCGAAAAAAATTGGATAAATTTGTATGAGCAATCAATCTCACGAAATCCATAAAAGTGTTTAATTAATTTGTGAGAATTTAATATTAAAATGCCCCTTGCTTTATGAAAAAAATAATTTTCCTCCATTAGGTCAAAATTAGGCTATAAAAGGTAACTTGGGCCCATCTCCACCTCATTTGCACGCTTGGAGCTTTCTAAAACTTGGAGAGAGAAGAGAGGAGAGTCCAGTTGAGTGTTGCCAACTATCACAATGGTGGTCCCACTTCACAGGCACCGATTTGAGCGCATTAGGAGATTCCAGAGACCCCTTGATTATGGCCCATCGTTAGGTATCTGAAAACTTTGCTTTGTGAATTTTTTCATAAATTTTAGATGAATTTTTTGTTGAAATCGTAAATTTATTTTTGAATTTTCCATTTTTTTCGATTTTGTTTTAGCGCTTTTATTTATTTTTTTCACGCTTTTGTGTTTTTTTTAACGCATTTGGTTTTTTTCGTGCTTTTGTTAAAAAATTTCATGCTTTTGTTTGTTTTAGCGCAAATGAAAATTCTTTTGTCGCTTTTGCATGTTATTTTTGTGCATATGTTTAGATTAGTGCATTTGTTGTGTGAATTCATACATATGTAAAATGATTTAGCACTTTCATTGCTTTCAACATTTTTGTTAATTTCTATAGCACATACATTGATTGTTGTAGCGCTTTCATGCCTTTCAACACAAATGTTAAATGTATTAGCGCCTCGCTTATAACTATAGCGCTTTTGTCATCAAGCCAGTTTTGACAGTTTGGTCAATGATTAAAAATCATGATGAATGATTTGTTGGTTTAATATTTGCTCAAAGAGACTAATCTAGTCTCTGATGAAGAGTTGATAGGTTAGCCAACTGTTTGCCATTGATAGTTTGAATGATTGATAAATAACTGACTTAGATAACAATATGTGTTGTTCTAGGAGAATTTGGATGTCCTCCAGTGTCGGGAGAGATTCCCATCCATGAGATATTTGATACCTGATTTAGACACTGTAGCAATTAGGCACATAGATGCTTGTGAATTGAGACACCTCTTGTATATGCCTGAGATCAGGACAAACAAGGGGTTACAGACAACATTCATGGAGAGGTGGCATAGTGACCACAACTCTTTTCACCATCCTTCTAGAGAGATCAGTGTGACCTTAGAGGATGTATATAGGATTCTCCACAATCCTATTACTGGTGAGCTCATTCAATATAATCATCATGAGATGGGTAGGATGACAACTTTGAGGATAGTTTTTAGGGATAAGAGCATTGATGGTTCTGAGGTTCGATGGGAGGAAATGTTGATGTACTATGAGCCAATTCCTTCCATATTGACTGGTTTGATTGGAGGATTCATCTGTCCTGAAAGGAAATCACGTGGTCTTTCAGTTGGTTGGGGTCGCATTCTACTATAGATGATGCAGCACAGAACACGATATGCTTGGGGGGTTTGTATGGTAGCACATTTATACCATGATCTACATCATGTGGTCTATGATGGTGCTTCTAGCTTGACTTTAGGAGTTAAACTGTTAGATATGGTGCTAGGAGCACATAGCTATCACACAGCCTATTCATGATCGGGTCTTAGGAGATGGAAAACCTTTTATATAATTGTATCGAGGTGTCATTACCCAGCCCAAGCTGGGTAAGCTTGATTACTGGAGATATATGTTGGATACTATGGACACCATTCTGTGGTGACCATATGTCACTTGTGAGTCATGGCTGGATGATGCCAAGGTATTTCCAGTTATTTATCACAGTCGATACCTCATCTGTAGGACCCCTTATATCATTGAGAAGTACTTGATCGGTTGTGTTACAAGAAGTTTGGGAGGATTCAGGGTATGCCACAGGGAATTGCCTTGTATGCTCAAACATACAAGGATAGATCGGAGTGGGGACCATCACTATTTTTTTATGTTTTCTATGCAGATTTTATTGCCATGCCTCATACTGAATATGATCTATGACCACACATATTGGATGTTAGTATGATAGAAGAGTATGCTTAGTATTTCATAGAGCATCCTTTTCCGAGATTGATTGATCCTACAGAGCCACCACCCAGTTCAATTAATTTAGATGATAATGAGTATGGAGATAGATGATCGAGGAGGAGGAGACGTTATGGTGGTCATGGTGGAGATGGAGAAGGAGGAGATGATGGGAGAGGAGGTAGGAGAGGAGGTCATAGGGGAGGTAGAGCTCGAGTATGGGTGGACCTTTTGGAGCTTGAGTTAGAGGACTTCCTATGGCTCAGAGAACAAGTGGGAGAGACGGGTGGAAAGATGTAGGTGATATAGGGGGACAAGGAAGATGTAGAGATACAGGTGTTGCAGAGGGCTGAGGGAGGAGTGATGATGTAGGCCAAGGAAGAGGTAGAGTTAGAGTTGTACACTGAGGTACACCATTCTGTATTGTACAAGATGTTGGAGGTATTGGTGGTTATGGAGGATATGATTCAAAGGATGATGTGCCCCTAATTAGGAGGAGGGTTGTTAGAGGAGGTGAGGCACAACAGCCACAGGTAGAGCATGCAGAGGCACAACAACCACATGATGATAAGGATGTCTAAGAGTTTAGGTTGATCAGTTAAAAGAACAAGTTGATTAGCTACATATTCAGATGCATGCCTTGATGCTTGAGAGAGACACTTCCATTGAGAGGTACAGGTGTGCCGAGAGCATGTTAGAGGTTGTGGAGCAGGATGGGAAACAAGGGGTGCATGGGGATACTATTAGAAAGATGATTCACGCTAGGAAGGAGATAAATCACTTGTGTGGTTTATATGAGAGCATGGTTGTTGGGACTCATAAAATTTGAGTCAATTTGAGAGGACCATTTCAAAGGTAGGTAAAATGAAGCCAGCAATCCTCCCCTACGTGAGTTAAAAGGCAGACAATAAAAACTTCCAAGCAAATGCGATTGTCAGGTGTAAATCCAAATCTCTGCATCCCTTGCCAGCAATCCTCCCCTCGCATGCCTTTGAAACATGGGAAGTTAAAGAAACTCGGAGAAAATGCAATCGGCCTATTTAAAACATTTTTACTTGGGCACCAAAGAGGGTTTTAAAAGGCCAGAGAAACTTCCATGTAAATGCAGCCAGACGTAAACATTTATCCAACATTAACAGTGCAAGGGGCATTTTTCGTATTTTAATACAAAGCCCCATACATATTAAGTGTCAAAGCTTAAGGGCTTTTGGAAAGAGGTGGCTCATGGCCCAGTGTACCCTGCACGCACACATCTCAAGGTGTCCAAATTTTGGGACAGGTTGGTGAGAAGAGGCTAAGGGTCGTGCAAATCAAGAATATCCAATGAAAGATCCAAGGAAGATCAACGGTGGAGTAAAATTTTGGGACTATCAATGGCTGTCACTGTACCGCGGTTGTGAGGTGCCCAAAATGAATACCCTCATGACATGGCAACCAAATGGTGGGACCCAAAAGGCTAGCAACGAAGAAGCTAAAGGGTCAAGTAGGTTGGAGGGGATCGGATGGTGATCGCAGTGATCTAATGGTGGTCACTAGGTCACGATGGCAAACTACTCATTAGAGTATCCATCACAACTTGGCAACAAGGCGGACCTAGGTTGTGGTGGGTATGGTGAAGATGAAGTAGCGGTCACGTGGCGGGCCCGGTAGAAGGGGTGAGTAGAAAAAACCAATTCAAGACCTCGTGACTTAAACCCAGTCTCCAGCTCGCTAGCATAAAATGCTAACACCCAAAAAACTAGAGACCTCGTGAGCAAGCAGATCCAAAAAAGATCCAACAGTGGTAGCTAGGTCGCAATGGGAAACTGCTTGTTAGACTTTCCATCACGACCCAGCGACAAAGATGAGCTTCATTCCAATGGTGAGTCTGGTCATGCTAAGGTGGCAGGATAGGGACTCCAGAGCCAGTCAGGGGGTGACACGTGGTGACACGAGACAGAAGGGAGCCGCTTAGGCAAGGTAAAATTTGAGCAAGATCAAGGAAGATCTGACAGTGGTGTGAAAGATCCAACGGTGGTCACTAGGTCACGATGGGAAATTGCTCGTTAGAATATCCATCGCGACCCAGTGACAAAGAAGAGCTTCATTCTGGCGGTGAGTCCAGGCCATGCGAGGTGGCAGGATAGGGACCTCAGAGCCAATCAGGAGGTGCCACATGGTGGAGTGCAGAAGGAGGATCAAAGCAAAAGTCAAAATTAAATATATAGTCTCAGCTATAGTGCAGAAAATTCAAAATTTTAAATGACTGTTGTGCAGAGAGATTGATGGTTGGCAGGTTATTTTTTGCCCAGCTATAGACGTGTTATATATCATTGGAAAGCTCTTGGAATGAGGAGTCCTTTTTTGCAGTCAGTTGTAGCACATGTAAAATATCTTGAGGGTAGTTTCCTCAAGATTTTGGAAATATTTTTTAGCTTGTCAGAAAGAGAAGATTTTCTGCAGGCCAAGTGTGTGAGCCATAAATGCAGAAGATTTGGCAATTGCCATTGTCAGGGATGAGATCCGAAATTATTCTCTCTTCCTTCTTATTCTGAGTTTCTTCTCATTGTAAGGATTCTAGTTTTTTGGAGAAATTCTCTGAAGGAGTTTTCCAAGAGGGGTTCCATTTTTGCATGTAATTTTCTTAGCTGTAATGGTTGATGTTCCTATTATTTTGTCTTTGAAGAGATACATCTCACAGATTGTTTCTTAGTTTTTGGTCACATATATGTAAGGCATATATACAGTTGCATTGGATTGTCTCTAGGCCTTCTCTTATTTTCAATAAATCCAGTCTTTAAGGGAGTTTGGGTTTGTCCTCTCAAAGTGGGAGTGTAATGGGTGTTCTTAGGTACTCTTCAAGGAAGAGTTTAAATTTTGTGAACAATCATTTTGGATTTGGGTCAATGTTTGGATATGTATGATCCTCTGATTGAGTTTAGAATGTATTAATGTCAGGCATTAATACAGGGATATCTTTTTCAGTGAATCTAATTTGCAACTTGGATTCCATTTGTGGTTTTTGTATTGACTCTATGCCTGGGTTAAGGCATTGATCTGTTATAGCTAGAAGTTACTTGCTTCTTCTTCTTTTAAAAAAAAAAAAAATCAAATCAGAATATCTTTTGCTTTTTGTTTTGTGGTAATGTTCCACCTATCTCATGTTCCAATCTAGTTGAGATGTCAATGTAGATCTAGCCCATCTACAGTAACCTCCTTGTTGTTGAGCCTTTTGAGATTCATCTACTTTTGTTGATGCCATGTGTCTATAAATGGTTGTATTTTATGCATCAAAGGGTGTCCCCCCTAGGTCTAGCAAAACCTGAAGTATAGGAGGATCATTAGGATCCTATGTTATGTTGTCCAAGCCCTAAAGCATTTCATTGATTGAGATTGGCTATTTCATAGATAGATTGCAGGTGAACTTGGTTTTCTCATTTTTTAGAACAACAGTTCCTCCTAGTCAAAGAGTAGGCAATTATGTATCGACTTCTCACCAACCATCCAGATGAGCTCAAACAAATAGTGGTGGTGTCATGGGGCCACCTCACAGAGATTCAAATCCAGGGGTAGGACCATCTAGTGGAGCAAGCACAAGATCTCAAAGACCCACAACCTATGGTGGTAGTTCCACTTGATTTTATACTTTGTTATATCATTTGGGACTTGTACATTTTTAGATTCAGATATCATTGTATACTTGGACATTTTATGATTCATGATATGCAAACTAACTTTCATGGACTCTATATGTGGTTTCTATTTGACTTACATGCTTATTTTGATGATGATCTTTGATGACCTATATGCTTTTACTTCTTATGATCTATGTTTATGATGTTGATGATATTATGATATTCCCTGTGATGATGATTCATATATGCAATATTATGATGTGTATCTTGTTGGCATAACTGATGGAGATGATGATGAGATGAGAAGATGACCGGTAAAGTTGATATGAGGATATTGTTGGCTTGATGATGATAATATAATTATAATAGGATGTTTGATGACTTTATTTATGTTTTCATTGATGGCAACCATGTTTGTTTAATCATCTAGGTCATCTAGACCAACCGGTACTGGAATCAATTAGACAACAAAACTACTAAGTTGTTGTCAACTGGTAAACAGGAACAGAGCGATGATCAAGAGACTGGTACAGACGATTGGAGAAGATTCGTGTATTGCAGTTCAGAATACATGTTCATAACATTGGCATGAGTCTGTGATTGAAATCACATCAAGTTTGGTGAACCGGAAAGCACATTTGTAATTGACTGTTATGAACTTTGTGAAGAAGAATGAATGTCGGTATCAGATCTTTAACCGATAATGATTTAAGGTTTGGTGGTGTATATTATCATGATCATAACTTAGTAATGGTGTGTCATAATTTGTGTGTAATGATAAGATTGTATTTGAGCGCGTACAAGGATCGGATTTGTTGGGAAACAACAAACTGCTTAGTAGAATGTAACAAGGGTTTAATTGCTTATCAAATCGATGTGCAGTGATCATTCAACAACGAAAATCATCTAGAAATTTGTTGTAATGATCTGTAATGTAAATTCATTTTATTTTGATGTAGGGTTTTGTAGCTGCCCTAACTAAAAAGTGTATTTATGGCTAGTTAGAGAAGAGATTTTGTGTCGGTAGTTTGAGAAGAAGGTATTGTCGAACCAGATTGAAGTGTCTGCATGTGTGTAGTATATTTGTGTTGAAATGGATATGTACTAGCAAGGAAGGAAGTGTTGTAATCAAAGTATTTGCCTTGTTGTTCCTTAACAGTTACAGCAGTTTGAAATCCCTTAACCGGGTAGATCCTAACAGGTCTTATATTGTAAATCCCTTCATCGGGTGGCTCATTAACTTGAGTTTGAAAGACTCTAACAAGGTTACTCCTAATAGGGTAGAGCTCCTAACAGGCCTGAGGTAAAATCCCTTGACCAGGTGAATCCTAACAGGGTCTTCTCTTAACCGGTCATATTGTAAGCTCTTAACTGGGCTAGGCCTTTAACCGAGCGCATTTCAAAAGAATGGAAATATTTTATGGGTGTTAATTCCCACCGTGGTTTTCCTCTGTTGGGTTTCCACATGAAAAATATTTGTGTTCATATGGTGGATGCATTGTTGATTTGTGCATTTGATATCATTACTTTGTTTGCATTTTGATGAACACTTGAATGAATGGTTTGTTAAATCAACTTAGCAAATTTTTTGAGTAGTTACTGGTACAGTTTTGTAAAGAGTTGCAAATTTATTTTATTACTAATTTTGTAGTGTCCACCCTTGATTTGATTTATTTTGAGTAGAGTTGGCTTTTATATTATGCTTGATAGACTTATCTAGACTATATTTTGATGATTTGGATGATGATTACTCATGTGCTTTAGTGACTTCTGATTGATGTTAGACACTATTGGACATATGATATTTTGATTATCTATATAGATGTTGGTACTATCATGATTGATCATGTCATTTGATGATATATGTACTCGATGGATTTTATATGCTCACTATGTGATGGATTATTGATAGATTAGATTTATCAAGGTTTTGATGATGATTATGATTATGATAACCCTACTTCATGATTACATATGATGAGATGTTTATGAGATGTGTTTGACTATTGTTTGACTATCTTCATGATAGAGACAATTCCACATCACTCATTGCGAGCGGGATGTGTCGTCACGATTCTATATCACTTGCTTGTTCTATATATGTATATGTATATGTTGTATTGTCATTTTGTGGTTGTAGGATTTCGCAGGTACCAGACATCAACTCCACCTGGCTTCACATGTCTGAGTGTGTCTTTAGTTCCAATGGCTTATGTGGTTCAGAGATGGCATGAGTTTCCCCTCACATACTCTAGGTCTAAGTTGTTCACTGTGAGTAGTCAGTGTCTTGACATAATTCTCCATGTCAGTTAGTAAGCTTGGTCTTTTGGTATTGTGAGTTCAGTTTGTGCCGGTTGATTTACTTGTTTATGTTAGAGTAATTATGTGGCTCTTGATGTGTAGTTTTATATTTGGTAATGTTCATTTTAATTTATTTAATTTATAAGTTATCAATATTTTATTATTTGATATTTATATTTATTTGATAATTAACGTTTATTGATTTTATGATTATTTAATAATTGATAAGCTTTATTGATGTTTAATATTTATTTAATATTTATGATTTAATCTTTAATGGCATTTGATTATTTAATTATTTATTTGACCTTCTATGGTTTGATATTTATTTGATATATTATATTTATTTGGCTCTTTAATTTATTTTATTAGCTTTTGGTTTATTTGATTTTAATCCCCATTTGGATTATTTATTTATAGCTTATATTTATTTAATAGTTTGACTTTTATTCCTACGTGGAGTGTATGAACACATTAAATTAAATAAAGAAATAAAAACAATCCCATTTAGCTGGATAAGTATATTTTATTTATTTTACCTACCCTTCACTCTCATTGGTTAAATTCAAAATGGGTGAATAAATTATATTATATGGTGGGTTGGTAAAATATACTCCAAAATGGAATATTTTGATTGGTCGAAATTCAGGCTAGCGTTTTGGATTATTGTTGCTTTTTATTTTCTTTCCTGTGAAGTTTTTCGAGTTGGTTTTTGCTCTTCTCTGGAAAGAAATTCAGCAAGCTTCTTCCTTGGTTCTGGTTTTCTTCTCTCTTGGTTTTGGTTGGAGCTTAGATTGGATTTGGTATGACTTGTGGGAGCTCTTCTTCAACTTCATTTCCATTACTTCAAGTTGCAAGTTGGAGTTCTTCACTTTGTATTTTGTTTTCAATGGCTTCTTTATGTATACATTGTGTCTGCATTGTTTTGGGTATTGGGTTGAAATAATATTTTATTCTATAGTTCTATTATTGTTGAAAGGAAATATTTGCAAGGAACTTTATAATATTTGGGTTTTGTATAGTTGCTAGAATATATGTTTTTAGTTTCATGTGTATGGCATTTCACGACTCTGTGAGAAATGGTTCTAAAGTTATTTGTTTTAAATCTTGGTTTATCGATTGAGTTATTTTATTGTTCTTATACCCAAGTATTCCTTGTTTCTGGGCATTTCTTTTCATAAGTTTTTTGAGCCCTTTTGTTAAGTCTATAATTCATTATTTTACTCGAAAGTTTTCTGAGTTTTCTGTAAGTCTTCTACAAAAGTGTTATTTCTGCAAAAGCGTTCTTTTGTATTTCATTTGCGTTGTTTTGTATTGCATTTGCGCTGCTCTGTGCAGCATAAACGCGGTTTTAGGATGCATAAGCATGAATCTGCAAACATAAGCATTGTTTCAGAATGCATATGCGTGATTCTAGAATGCAAAAGCGTTGTTCTGTGTTGCATTTGCATTGTTCTTTTTGGCAAAAGCGTTGTCCTGCGAGGCAAAAGCGCTAACCTGTCTGTGTTTTGTATTTTCCCAGTTTTGGTCAATTTTGAAGTAATTTTCCCAAATTGATTTTGTACTTGAGGCTTTATTTGAGGACTGTTAGTATTTCCCAGTTTTGGGTTTGACCACTTTTAATGCATTTTGATGGCTTTGAGTAGATTTGCTTCTCTACACCATTGTGTATATTTTAGGCTCTCTGCCATGTGGATAGGCCATGGATGATTGAGATGATTACTATGTTATTTTGGACTAGCAAGTGAACAGGCCTTGTTGTGATGTTATTCTTTAATTGATGACAGCATTTGATGGCTTGTTATGCCTTTGTTTATTTTTAGCCAAGAGGCTCATTTTGCTATATTGATGTTGGTGTAGCCTTGCTTATGTTGTAAGAGTATGTGTGGAAGTTGTTTGTTGCTTGAGTATTATTTTCATGTAATTATGTTGGTAGAGACTCTTGTGATTTATTGTTGGGCCATGTTAGGTGGAGTGGGCTTCCTTGTGATGACTGGGGTCATGAGAGATAATCTTGCATGAGGTTCCTTGTAAGGATGCATGAAGTCTAGACCACCAGGGCACATTGGAGTTTTCCGTGATTTGTAAATAAGTGATAACCTAATAATTGATGGGTTGGGTAGTTAGATTAATTAATAAGATGACAAAATGATTTGTGCCTCATAGCTTAGTCCTAGGGAGGATGTTTTAGGATAAGCATGAGAAGGCCATGAAGACGGTAAGCTAATCTCCCTTAGTCTCTCATAGGTTGAGATGGCTCCACATGTTCATCAGGCTAGTGCCTTGTGTTATTATGTTATTAGGATGGCATGTGATGACACTCCACTCCTACATGTGTTTCCCCTTTATGATTTATGATTATGTTTATTGGATGCATTTATGTCTTGATGAGTTTTGCGCCTATGGGAGTTCATTCTTGTTGTATGTGTGAGTTCTTGCTTGAGAGTCCTTGTGTGGTTAGTCTCCTTGGTTATAGGAACTAGCTTAGGTTTAGAGTATGTGTTGGGACCTTGTGTCATCTCCTAGCACGGGGGGTGGTTCCTTTTGTTCCACATGGTCGGAAGGTTGGTGCTTTTTAGCCATTGTGATGTTCTCTTGGATTCTTCTTGCGTGGATGTGGATTCTTCTTCATGATGTACTATGGATGTACCTTGTAGCAGATTTATCTAATGGATAAGATGGAATGTATGTAATGTAATATTTTTGTATATGGTAGATGGAATCTTTTAGTAGATAGAGCTATGCTCATAATGTATTTAATATACTTATATTTGTAAGATGAATTATAGTTGGAATAGAATGGAATTGCTTTATGGATTAGTTGTATTATTGCATTGAGTGTTTATATTCTAGTTAGAATGTTAAATAATCTTGAAAGAAGAATATTCAAAGATTAAATAAGTGAATATGTTAGAAGATGTTAATTGGATCTATTAAATGGGAATGATTCACATAGATGCATTGGTAGAAAGGAAATTATGCATATCATGAGGAATAAGCAATGTTGTAGGTTGCATATCTCATGGTTAAAGAATTAGAATATGATGCATTAATGAAGGTGAAATATACCTATCGTGTGTGTAGTATGTTATTGTGGAAATGAATTAAGTAATAATGTTAAAGTACACTAGAGAAAGATTATTGATCTTGTGTTATTTCCACTTGTGTTATTTGATGAAATGAGCAATGATGTATGTTCACATTGGTTAATTGATTAATAAATGTAAATACACGGAGATGTTATATGTTGCATTAGTAGTTATTAGATGTTAATTAAGAAAAAAATTATCTCCATTTGTGTATTATTGTTTATTTTTCTGTAGGGTATTTTGGCAGGCATTACAACTTGGTATTAGAGCCCATGTTCAACATTGTGCACTCTTGTTTCGATTGATCCCATTGTGCATTTTATCTTTTGGCATGGGGTAGCCCAGCGGTTTTATCCCTACTATTTATTTTCTTGTTATAGTTCCCTTATATGTTTATCTTATAGGTTCATTTGCATTTTCTTCGATAAGATGCCAGTTAGGGGTAGAGAATGTCGTCGTGCTGGTCACATGGGTACTCGTAGGAACCCTCGCCCTGAGGTTTCTGAAGAGTCACACTGGATGAGGAACGGGATCAGGAGAAGCCTAGAGATGATATGATCCCACAGTTGGTGAATGTGCTTCAGGAGCTTCTTGGTTGCCTAGGACCGAGACAGGAGGAGAACTAGCAAGAGGGATCTTGTCATTCAAAGCATCGGGAGATGGAGCATTTACGTTCTCCTAGGAGGAGAATGGAGGTGGATCAGGAGGTGCTTGCAGCTAGTCACATCAGAGATCTGAATAGGACTCATCCTCCTACTTTTGATGGCTTAGGAAGTGGGATGGAGGCAGAGACTTGGTTATTGAACTTAGGTAGGTGTTTTTCTATGCATCAATGTAGTAGTAACACCAATGTGAGATGTGCGATTTTGCATCTTCATGATTTTGCGATGACATGGTGGCACAAGGAGGAACAAAAGTTGTATTTGGACATAGCGATGATATCATGGGAATTATTCTTGGAGCAGTTTTGTGCTAGATTTATTTCAGATCATTGCAGGCAGAGGAAGGTCAATGAGTTCCACGATTTAAGATAGTAAAGTTTGAGTGTGGAGTAGTATGAGCATAGATTCTTCGAGCTTAGACAGTATGTTAGATATGTGGATGATGAGCCGATGTTGATTCAGCACTTTGTGAGAGGTCTTAATGATCGTATTGATGGAGAGGTTCGGATGCACGAACCTAAGACCTTGGAGGCAGCTGTGGAGAAGGTGAGACTAGCAGAGGAGAATCTTTCATTAGCATCAGGAGGAGCCTCTAGAGGACAGACAGTTAGTGCACCTATTTCAGGATCTATGGTGAGAGGACCACAATAGCAACCTCCTGGATATTCTAGGAGCCATCCTTCTTCTTTTCGTAGTGGTCAGCAATTTAAGAAGAGGTTTTTTGAGGGACAGAGCTTTGCTCGCTGTGCCAGATTTCAAGTTGATAGGAGTCACAATCGTCAGCGTGACAGGAGACCTACTCCTTCTCAGCCAGCACAGAGTTCACAACCAGCTTCTAGTAGAGGCAGTGTTCAACAATCGAGTACAGCAACAGGTAGTAGAGTGTTTATCAAGAGATATTGCTTCACATGTGGACAACCAGGTCACATTGTCATTCATTGTCCTCAACATACTTCTCAGATGTCAGGGCAGCAGAAGCCAGCTACTTCTGAGCCTATATTTGGAGATGCATTCAAGTTTCATCGCATTTTTGCGGCAGTTGATAACCGTCAGGCTGAGCATCAGGCCACCATTGTTGAGACATCAGGTGTGATAGGTGGTATCTCTTGTTCAGTATTATTTGATTCTGGAGCATCAGACTCTTTTATTTCTCCTTTTCTAGTAGAGCGATGGGGGCTTGCTATGGCAAAGTAGGATGATAGGTGGCAAGTAGAGTTAGCTTTGGGATCCAAAGTGGTAGTGGATTCCCTTGTGCTTAATTGTCCTTTAGTTTTAGGAGATTGCCATACTTATGTGGATCTTCGTGTTATGTCTTTGGGATCCTATGATGTGGTTCTTGGTATGGATTGGCTTGGATCTCACCAAGAATAGATAGATTGTAGAGGTAAGAGAGTGCAGTGGAAGGATGATAGTGGGAAGAGTGTGGAGATTGTAGGTATTCAGAGACCTATCTCTCTTCGCATGGTTTCTACTATGTAGATGAAGAGGTGTGTGTGTAAGGGTTGCCAGTTGTTTGTGGTTATAGTGAAGGATGTGGATGAGGGAGTTAGCTCAGAGGATTTATCGCAGCAGCATCCCATTCTTCAAGAGTTTGCAGATGTTTTTCCTAGTGAGATTCCAGGTATGCTCCCTCGGTGAGATATATATTTCAGGATTGATTTGGTGCCAGGAGCTGAGCCTATTTTTAAAGCTCCCTATTGGATGACCATGCAGGAGTTGAATGAGTTGAGGGTTCAGTTAGAGGAGTTGTTGGCGAAGGGGTTTATCTGTCCTAGTGTGTTCCCTTGGGGTGCACCTGTGTTATTTGTGAAGAATAAGGACAGATCTCTTCGATTGTGCATTGATTACAGGCAGCTTAATAAGGTGACGGTGAAGAACCGATATCCCTTGCCTCGGATAGATGATTTATTTGACCAGATTAAGGATGCCAAGGTTTTCTCTAAGATTGACCTTAAATCTGAATATCACCAGTTGAGGATTCAGGAGGCGGACATTCATCGCACAACTTTTCGCACTAGATATGGTCATTATGAGTTCACAATGGTACCTTTTGGTCTCATGAATGCACCTTCAATTTTCATGAGCTTGATGAATGGTGTATTCGGTATTTGGATAGATTTGTATTAGTATTTCTGGATGATATTTTGATTTATTCGAGATCGGTTGAGGAGCATGAGGATCATGTGAGATGGGTTTTGCAATGTCTTAGGGAGAATCGGCTATACGCCAATTTGGCGAAGTGTGAGTTCTTCCAGACAAAGGAGAGATATCTTGGTCATGTGATTTCTAGAGAGGGTACTGCAGTTGATCCCTAGAAGATTCAAGCGATTGTCGATTGGCCAACACCCACAAATGTGGGAGAGGTGCGTAGTTTCATGGGTTTAGCAGGATATTATCGTAGATATGTTCAGGATTTCTCCATGATAGCTCATCCTATCACTTCTCTTCAGAGAAAAGGAAAGAAGTTTGTTTGGACAGAGCAGTGTGAGATAGCATTTCAAATCCTTAAGGAGCGTTTGACCAGTGCACCTATTTTAGTAGTGCCAGACCCTTTGGGGAATTTTGTGGTGTGCACAGATGCTTCTTTAAAGGGTCTAGGAGCAGTGTTGATGCAAGATGGTCGTGTGATTGCATATGAGTCATGTAAAATTAAGAATCATGAGTAGAACTATCCCACCCATGATCTTGAGTTAGCGACAGTGGTTCATGCTTTAGTTAGATGGAGGCACTTCTTTCTTAGACATAGATTCGAGTTGCATAGTGATCATTGCAGTTTGCAATATATCTTCACGCAACCAAATTGGAATGCTACAAAGAGGTGTTGGATGGATTTCTTATGTGAGTTCAACTTTGAGGTGAAATATATTCAGGGTAAGGAGAATGTGGTAGCAAATGCATTGAGTTGCAGGAGGCATGAGATTTCAGCAATGTCTCTTAGTGTGGATTTGAGGAGCCGTATTCTTAGTGCCCTTCCTTCAGATGTATGGTATCAAGAGATTATTGCAGAGGTTGCCACAGGTAGAGCTCATGAGGGTAGATATGCAGGTTACTCAGTGGAATCAAATGAACTTCTTAGGCATTTGGGACGTATTTATGTTCCACCATCCTACGATCTTCGAGATTTGATTGTGTTGGAGGCACATTATGCACCTTACTCGGCACATCTAGGTGTCAACAAGATGCACGTGGATTTGAGATGGATATATCATTGGTCTGGTATGAGGAGAGATATTGCAGATTTTATGTCATGTTTCCTAGAGTGTCAGCGAGTGAAGGCAGAGCTTCAGCATCCCGCTGGATTATTACAGTCACATTTGGTTCCAAGATTGAAATGGGATATTATATCTATGGATTTTATAGTTGGATTTCCCATGTCTTCACGTTGTCATGATTCTATTATGGTCACTGTAGATAGATTAACCAAAGTAGCACACTTTTCTCCGCTTAGGTCTTCGTATACAGCAGTGAAAGTAGCTCAGGTTTTCTTGGAAGGAGTTGTGAGGTTGTATGGTATTCCTCGGTGGATCATATTAGATCGTGATCTAGTGTTCACATCAGCATTTTGGACAGCTCTTCAGCATGATTTGGGTATGTAGTTGAACTTTAGTTCATCTTATCACCCCGAGACAGATGGACAGATAGAGAGGGTGAATCAGGTTTTGGAGGATATGTTGAGGAAGTACGTGATGGATCAGCAATCTCGTTGGGAGGATTATCTCTATTTGGTTGAGTTTGCATACAATAATGGTTACCATAACTCTATTGGTATGTCTCCTTATCAGGCGTTATATGGTAGACCATGTCGCACACCCTTGAGTTGGGACCATTTAGAGATAAGAGTGCATATTGGATCAAAGATGTTGCAGGATATGGAGGAGTAGGTGGCTCACATTAGAGAAAAAAAATGGCCACTTAGGATAGAAAGAAGAAATATGTGAAAGCTCATCGAGTGGACTGGCAGTTTTCTATTGGTGACAAGGTATTTCTGAGAGTTCGCCCCGGAAAGAGTCTGATCCGTTACGGAAAAGGCTCTAAGTTGGTGACTCAGTTTGTTGGACCTTTCAAGATTTTGGAGCGGATTGGTCCTGTGGCTTATCACCTTGCCTTGCCACCTAGCTTGTCTCGCATCCATGATGTCTTTCATGTTTCAGTTTTGAGGTTATGTCATCCTGATATTTCACATATGTTGGATTGGAATGCCTTACAGGTCGAGGACGGGAAGCTTTCTATGGAGCCCATGCGCATTCTTTAGCATAGAGAGAGGTCCCTCAAAGGTCAAAGTGTAGAGAAGGTAAGGGTCCAGTGGGATCCGATTGATGATTATTTAGCTACTTGGGAGGATATGGTTTGGATGAGAGAGTTATATCCCTCTTTGTTCTCAGGCTTCCAAGAGTAAGCCTAGGCAAAGAGGGGGAGAATGTAGTGTCCACCCTTGATTTGACTTATTTTGAGTAGAGTTGAATTTTATATTATGCTTGATAGACTTATTGATGTAGAGGTCTTGTGCCTAGCTCTCCAATTCACCCTTACTCACCCCAACTCCTCAACTCACCCTTCTACTCAAGCTCCTCCAAGGTAACTTGTTAGGATAAGCTCCTTAGACCTCCAAGGTAACTTGTTAGGGTAAGCTCCTTAGACCTCCAAGGCCTAAAATATATTGGCTTTCCTCCTAGGTATATCCTCTTCAATTTTCTTATTGGTTTTGACCCAAATCTCTGATTTTGAGATGGTCTCCTACTAGTTTCCCAAAACTCCAGCTAGGCTCCAAAGACCTCCGCCACGGATCTTCACTCTAACCATGTTTAAAGCTTGTGTTTATGTTTTTTAGGTATTTTCAAGTTCATTTTATTCATTATAAAGGTCTTCACCTTCCTCCCAAGCCCTAGGTTTTCAACTTGCTTCTACTGGCTACTATTAGGCCTAAATGACTAGCCCTTTTGGGACTATTTTTTGGTATTTTCCCCCAAAATTTCCTAAAAAACCCAATATATTTTTACATATTCAGATACCCATTTTTAAGTTAAACAAGATCACAAATTTTCCCATATGGGTTTGTCATACAACTAGGGTAACTCAAAATGAGCTATTTTTGAGGGGTTTAGGGCTTCCAGGCAGTTTTGGAAGATGTGCTCCAAAATCTTCACCAGTCAAAATATACAACCAGAAAAATCTTGGATAATTTTGTTACACCCATAGACCTTTCCAAAACACTATGGGTTGCTAAGGTATCAGTTCTCCATGGCTCTGAAAATGAGCAATCTCTGTTGCCCCCACACACTAGCTACAAGCTTGTGTGTTGTTCATCTCACCTATTCTCCTCCTTGTGACCTGAAAAAACACAAAAAACCTACTCTAAAACTATTTACAGAGCCTACCCAAGCCATCCAATGGATTGCAACTTGTGCCATTCATGGATGCTCAGGTAAAATGCATTTTACAATCAAAACCCCAAATTTCAAGGGTTTGTGAGCAACTATTACAAAAACAGTGATAACTTTTGATTCAAAGCACTTCATAACTTCATATTATACTTGTTGGAAAGTTAAAAAAAAATTATAACTTCCTATTCTACTATGAGAACCATACTAGACCATACAGGTCATACAAAATCAGAAATTCAAAGCGAAAACAATCCAAATGTGAGAAAAAGCATAGGAAACCCTTGGCAAATGAATTGAATGCAAACCAAAAGTTGATTAACCTCGTATTGGAGATTTTTAGAAGGTTTTATACACAATTTAAAGTTTGTTCCAACCAACTTCCAATGCCATTTCCTTCATGGACAACTTTTGCCTAAAAATGCAAAAGTTCTCATGACAATTTTGACAACTTTTACCTATGAGTGCAAAAACACACTCCAAGGCTCTCAAGGCCTTAAAAATAACTCAAATGGAATCCTAAAATGTATTTAAACCATTTCCAAACATTCTAGAAAGTTTCCAAGCATCCACCTGGTACAAACCAAAAATTGACATTTTGACAATATTTCAGGATAATGACAATTTTGGATCCTGAGCACAAGAAAAGTGTGGACAACCAAACTATGGCTTCAAAAAGCATCATAGGACTTATTCCACCTTATTACAACATAAAATAACTTGAAATCACACAAAAACTCTAAAATGCAAGAAAAGACAACTTTGAGCTAGGTGCTCTGCACCATACTCCCCTGGGGCAAGGAACTCAAGTCCCTTGAGTTATCAGGTCTGCTAGTTGCAATCCATGATGAATTATGTCAGATTCTGACATCCACATAGCCTCTAAATCAGGTAGACCTACCCACTTCAAAAGATAATGTTTGTAGATGCCCTTTCTTGTCTTCTTGATCACCTTGGTATCCAAGATGCTTTCCAACTAAACTGGTTGACTAACTAGTAAATCCTTCACCCAATCCTCTTCAGATTGCAATGTGGTATCCATCTGAGAGGTCTAAGATTCTTCTTTATAGGGATACAAGTCACAAATATTGAAAATAGGAGATATGGCCAAAGAAGGAGGTAGCTCAACCTCATAGGCATTTTGGCCAAACTTATGCACAATCTTGAGTGGCCCAATCTTCTTCATCATCAACTTGGCTAGTTGTCCTTTTGGAAGTCTTCCCTTTCTGAGATAAGCCAAAACTAAGTCTCCAACCTTAAATTTCAAGTTTCTCCTTGATTGATCAGCTTGTTCCTTATATTTTTCTATTTTTTGTTGCAAGGACTGTCGTACTTTGTCATGAATTTCCTTAATACCTTTAGCAAAACTCTCTCCTTGAGCACTCTTGTGGGTCATTGTACTGATATCACTAAGTTCTAAGACACCTCTAGGATGCATTCCATAAACAATTTCAAAAGGACTTCTATTTGTGCTCCGGTTGACTGAATCATTGTATGCATACTCTGCTTGGTTGATCACCAAGTCCCAAGTTTGACCATGTTGCTTAGTGAGACACCTTAGGAGATTACCCAAGGACCTATTGACCACCTCAGCCTGACCATCTGATTGTGGATGGTAGGTAGATGAAAATGAGAGTCTAGTACCCAACTTCTTTTGTAAGGTTCTCCAGAAGTGACTCAAAAGCTTAACATCCCTATCAGTCACAATGCTAACTGGAAGTTCATGGATTCTTACTATTTCATTGAAGAAAAGACTTGCAATATAGGTGGCATCATTGGTACTCTTACAAGGGATTAAGTGAGCCATTTTTCTGAACCTACCTACCACCACATAAACAACATCAAATCCTCTTGGTGTTCTTGGTAAACCCAACACAAAGTCCATGCCCAAACATTCCCAAGGCCTTTGGGGTATGACTAAGGGCTAATATAAACCTGCATTATTTGCTGATCCTTTTTCTCTCTGACATATGGCACATTGTTCAACAAATCTCTTTACTTCTGATTGCAACTTGGGCCAATAGTAGAACCGACTAACCTGCTCCATTGTTTTATCATTGCCAAAATGACCTCCTAGACTCCCTTGATGTTTCTCTTGAATGATGTTTTGTCTCATAGAGCATTGGGGTATACAAAGGATATGTCCTTTAAACAACAAACCTTCCTATATCATATACTCTGAGTAGGAAACATGAGAAGTGTTAGAAAAATCAGAACATGTAGCATATATATCAGCAAAAATTTTGTCTTCTTTGTAGAGGTCTCTCAACTCCTCCAACCCCACACTATGCAATTTAACCTCTTGTATGGTCATGACTCTCCTACTGAGTGCATCAACAACTTTATTTGAGGTGGCCTTCTTATGCTTGATAGTGAAGGTGTAAGATTGTAGGTATTCTACCCACTTGAGGTGCTTCTGATTCAACTTCTCTTGTCCTCTGAGAAAACTAAGGGCATGGTTGTCAGTATAGACCACAAACTCTTTGGGCAGAAAGTAATGATGCCACTTCTTCAAGGCTTGCACCATGGCATAAAACTCCAAGTCATACACAGAGTACTTTTGTTTTGCTTCATTCAACTTTTCAGAGAAAAAGGCTATGGGAAGACCCTCTTGACTCAAAACAGCCCCTATTGCTCTTTGACTAGCACCACACTCAACTGTAAATAACTGATTGAAATCAGGTAACCTAAGGGTAGGTAACTCAGCTATCTTCTTTTTCAACAACTCAAATCCCTTTTGGGCCTCCTTTGTCCACCTAAACTGACACTTGACTCCCCCTTTGATAGTATTGAGCACAGGAGCACACACATGACTAAAGTTTCTTACAAACTTCCTATAAAAGGATGCAAACCCATGAAAGCTCCTAACATCACTGATATTCTTAGATGTAGGGCAACTAAGGATTGCCTCAACCTTACTAGGATCCATTTTTAGACACCCTTGTGAAATGACAAAACCAAGATATACAAGTTCAGTCTTGAGAAACTCACACTTTTCAAGGTTGATTTTGAGTTGTGCCTTTTTTAGCTTCTTCAAGACCATCTCCACATCCTTGAGATGTTCTTCTTTGGACCTGCTAAATATTAGAATATCATCACGATATACAATCACAAATTTACCTATGAACTCAGCCAAGACTTCTTTCATGAGCCTTTAGGTGCATTGGTAAGGCCAAATGGCATGACCAACCACTCATAGAGGTCGGCATTGTTCCTAAAGGTTGTCTTCCATTCATCCCTGCTCTGATTCTTATCTGATGGTAACCTGATTTTAAATCCACCTTTGTGAAGTAGCTTGCACCCCCAAGATTGTCCAACAAGTCTTCTATCCTTGGCATAGGGAACCGGTACCTTATAGTGATCTTATGGATTGCTCTGGAATCTATACACATTCTCCATTTTCCCCCTTTCTTGGGTGCTAATACATAGGTACAACACATGGACTAAAACTCTTTTTGATGAATCCTTTGTCCAAGAGCTCCTGCACTTGTTTGACAATTTCTTCATTTTGACTAGGTGTCATTTTGTAGGCAGCCTTGTTAGGAAAACTTTCCCCTGGAATCAGATCTATTTGGTGATTTACATCCCTCATTGGTGGAAAAGAATTAGGTAGATCTTATCCTATTACTTCTACATATTTTTTGAGTAGACCCTTCACCTCTTGTGGCACTTCTTCCATTGAATCTGCCTTACCTTCTTCACTAGGTTTGAGCACAATAGCATATCCTTGATCTCCTTCTTGTTTCATCACCTTAAGAAACTCTTTCCCACTCATCATCATCACACTTGATCCCACTTTTATTTCCTCTTTTGGATTAGGTAATGGATCCATTTGATACCTCTTACCATTCTTGATAATGATATAGCTATTCTTTTCTCCATCAAGTTGAGCCTTTACATCAAATTGCCATGGACGTCCCAACAGAAAATGGCAAGCATCTATAGGCAATATATTACATAAAATCTTGTCCTTATACTCACCAATCTCATAGTCTACACATGCTTTCTCATCAACTAAGACATGTTGGCCCCGATTGAGCCATGACACCTTGTAGGGAGTGAGATGTGGTAGCCTCTTTAACTTGATTTTATCCACCATTTAAGTTGAAACTATATTCTCAGTTGAACCTGAGTCTACAATCACTTTGCAAATATTTCCTTGAGACTTACAAGTTGTTCTAAACAAACTCTTCCTTTGTGGTGGCTCTTGAGCTTGAGGAATCTTCAACAAAGACTTTCTTAGCATTAAACTTTCACCATCTGTCATTGGGCCTGCCTTGCTAAGAGGGGAAGACACACTTTATTGTCTTCTTCTTGCACTAATTGTGTTCTTCTCTCACCCATGTATGAGTGTGAAGAGCTGGTTGCTTTCTTTGTACACCTTCCCATTGTGTGGCCAACTTGATTACAATTGTAACATCTACCAGTGAAAACTGAATTTCCTCTTCCTGAGCTTCCAAATCTGCCCCTAGAATTGTTTCTTCCTCTGAAGGATCCTCTAAATGGCCCCCTTGAAGAGTCTCCACCACCTTCTTGCCTTAAGTTTTCTTCATTCCTTGATGTTTGTTGTCCTCTATTAAAAGTTCCCCTTCCTCTAAAGGATCTGCCACCTCTAAAATTTTGATTTTGTTCACTCCTCCTCTTGATTTTGTCTTCTGCCCTTAATGCTAACTGAAAACACTTATGAATGGTATCAGAAGTAAGGATACTGATTTCATCTTGTATATTTTGTCTCAATCCATTCATGTATCTAGCCAATTTCTCCACCTCATTCTCATGCTTCTTAGCTCTGAGGCTTAGTTTATGGAATTCCTCTGTGTAAGCATTGACATCTAGCTCCCTTTGTTTCAGATTTTGTAGTCTCTTATGAATTTGAACTTCATAATCTCTTGGAAGGAATTGTGCCTTAAGTCTGATCTTCATACACTCCAATGAAGTTATCTTCTTTTTGCCTTCTTGTATCCTTTCTTCTTGCATCATATTCCACCAAACCAATGTTGATCCTCTCATTCTTGATTTGGCCACATTAACTCTTTTTTCTTCTGCTACCTCTTTGTAATCAAAGTGATTATTGAGAGCTTCTATCCAATCTAGCAACTCTTCTCCATTGAAGTTTCCTCCATATGTGGGTAATCCATCCAGATTGTCCTTAGAAATGGATTTGACTGTATCTAGGAATAACTTTTGGTCTTGAGGCATAGCTAATGCTATTGGTTCCTCTCCATCTTCTACTTCTTCATCAGTCTCATCACCCCATTCTATCTTAACCTTCCCCTTCTCCTTCTTTGCCTCTCTAGTTCCTCTGCTTCCTTCTGTATCCTTCAATCCTTTTATCATCTCTGCCACCATCTGTCGGATGGCTTCTGGAGTCATTTCCATTGGAGGCATTGAACTTGCTTTTGATTCTTCACAATTTGACATACACCAAATCTTTCAAAGAATGGCTTTGATACCACTCTAATGCAGAGGTCTTGTTCCTAGCTCTCCAATTCACCCTTACTCACCCCAACTCCTCAACTCACCCTTCTACTCAAGCTCCTCCAAGGTAACTTGTTAGGGTACACTCCTTAGACCTCAAAGGCCTAAAATATATTGGCTTTCCTCCTATGTATAGCCTCTTGAAGTTTCTTGTTGGTTTTGACCCAAATCTCTGATTTTGAGATGGTCTCCTACTAGTTTCCCAAAACTCCAGCTAGGTTCCAAAGACCTCTGCCAAGGATCTTCACTCTAACCATGTTTAAAGTTTGTGGTTATGTTTTGAAAGTATTTTCAAGGTCATTTTATTCATTATAAAGGTCTGCACCTTCCTCCCAAGCCCTAGGTTTTCAACTTGCTTCTACTAGCTACAATCAGGCCTAAATGACTAGCCCTTTTGGGACTGTTTTTTGGTCTTTTCCCTCAAAATTTCCTAACAACCCCTAGATATTTTTACATATTCAGATACCCATTTGGAATTAAAACATGATCACAAATTTTCCCATCTGGGTTTGTTGTACAACTAGGGTACCTCAAAATGAGCTATTTTTAAGGGGTTTAGGGCTTCTAGGCAGTTTTGGAAGATGTGGTCCAAACTCTTCACCAGTCAAAATCTACAACCAGAAAAATCTTGGATAATTTTGGTACACCCATAGACCTTTCAAAAACACTATTGGTTGCTAAGGTATCAGTTCTCCATGGCTCTGAAAATGAGCAATCTCTGCTGCCCCCACACACTAGCTACAAGCTTGTGTGTTGTTCATCTCACCTATTCTCCTCCTTGTGGCCTGCAAAAACACAAAAAGTCTACTCTAAAACTATTTAAAGATCCTACCCAAGCCATCCAATGGATTTCAACTTGTTCCATTCATGGATGCTCAGGTAAAATGCATTTTACAATCAAAACCCCAAATTTCAAGGGTTTGTGAGCAACTATTACAAAAATAGTGATAAATTTTGATTCAACGCACTTCAGACCTTCATATTATACTTGTTGGAAAGGTAAAACAAATTTCTAACTTCCTATGCTACTATGAGTATGTACTAGACCATACAGGTTGTACAAAATCAGAAATTCAAAGCAAAAACAGTCCAAATGTGAGAAAAAGCATAGGAAACCCTTGGCAAATGAATTGAATGCAAACCAAAAGTTGATTAAACTTGTATTGGATATGTTTAGAAGGTTTTATACACAATTTAAATTTTGCTCCAACCAACTTCCAATGCCATTTCCTTCATAGACAACTTTTGCCTAAAAATGCAAAAGTTGTAATGACAATTTTGATAACTTTTACCTATGAGTGCAAAAACACACTCCAAGGCTCCCAAGGCCTTAAAATCACTCAAATGGAATCCTAAAATGTATTTAAACCATTTCCAAACATTCTAGCAAGTTTCCAAGCATCCACCTGGTACAAACCAAAAATTGACATTTTGACAATATTTCAGGATAATGACAATTTTGGATCCTGAGCACAACAAAAATGTGGACAACCAAACCATGGCTACAAAAAGAATCACAGGACTTATTCCAACTTATTATAACATAAAATAACTTGAAATCACACAAAAACTCTAAAATGCAAGAAAAGACAACTTTGAGCTAGGTGTCCTGCACCACTGATCTAGACTATATTTTGATGATTTGGATGATGATTACTCATGTGCTTCAGTGGCTTATGATTGATGTTAGACACTATTGGACATATGATATTTTAATTATCTATATAGATGTCGGTACTATCATGATTGATCATGTCATTTGATGATATATGTACTCGATGGATTTTATATGCTCACTATGTGATGGATTATTGATAGATTAGATTTATCAAGGTTTTGATGATGATTATGATTATGATAACCCTACTTCATGATTACATATGATGTTATGAGATGTGTTTGACTATTGTTTGACTATATTCATGATAGAGACAATTCCACATCACTCATTGCGAGCGTGATGTGTCGTCGTGATTCTATATCACTTGCTTGTTCTATATATGTATATGTATATGTTGTATTGTCATTTTGTGGTTGCAGAATTTCGCAGGTACCAGACATCAACTCCACCTGGCTTCACATGTCTGAGCGTGTCTTTAGTTCCAATGGCTTATGTGGTTCAGAGATGGCATGAGTTTCCTCTCACATACTCTAGGTCTAAGTTGTTCACTGTGAGTAGTCAGTGTCTTGACATAATTCTCCATGTCAGTTAGTAAGCTTGGTCTTTTGGTATTGTGAGTTCAGTTTGTGCCGGTTGATTTACTTGTTTATGTTAGAGTAATTATGTGGCTCTTGATGTGTAGTTTTATATTTGGTAATGTTCATTTTAATGTATTTAATTTATAAGTTATCAATATTTAATTATTTGATATTTATATTTATTTGATAATTAACGTTTATTGATTTTATGATTATTTAATAATTGATAAGCTTTATTGTTGTTTAATATTTATTTAATATTTATGATTTAATCTTTAATGGTATTTGATTATTTAATTATTTATTTGACTTTCTATGGTTTGATATTTATTTGATATCTTATATTTATTTGGCTCTTTAATTTATTTTATTAGCTTTTGGTTTATTTGATTTTAATCCCCATTTGGATTATTATTTACAACGTATATTTATTTAATAGTTTGACTTTTATTCCTAAGTGGGGTGTATGAACACATTAAATTAAATAAAGAAATAAAAACAATCCCACTTAGCTGGATAAGTATATTTTATTTACTTCACCTACCCTTCACTCTCATTGGTTAAATTAAAAATGGGTGAATAAATTATATTATATGGTGGCTTGGTAAAATATACTCCAAAATAGAATATTTTGATTGGCCGAAATTCAGGCTAGGGTTTTGGATTATTGTTGCTTTTTATTTTCTTTCCTGTGAAGTTTTTCGACTTGGTTTTTGCTCTTCTCTGGAAAAAAATTCTGCAAGTTTCTTCCTTGGTTCTGGTTTTCTTCTCTCTTGGTTTTGGCTGGAGCTTGGATTGGATTTTGTTTGGCTTGTGGGAGCTCTTCTTCAACTTCATTTCCATTACTTCAAGTTGTAGGTTGGAGTTCTTCACTTTGTATTTTGTTTTCCATGGCTTCTCTGTGTATGCATTGTGTCTGCATTGTTTTGGGTATTGGGTTGAAATAATATTTTATTCTATAGTTCTATTATTGTTGAAAGGAAATATTTGTTGGCATTTTTTATGTTTATGTTGTGATTGTCATTGATGGACACACACTTGCTTTGAGATCACTTTCTATGTATGAGTTATGCTCAACCGGTATTTCTTCCAAACCGGTATTATGTATTATAGTCTTTAGGCTATCGATGTTTTGCAGAAAGTGTTTACCGATCTCAAGCGGTATGAAGACCTCAAGCGGTTCGAGGATCTCAAGCGGAGCGAAGAAACTGAAGCAGCAGTTATCATTGTACCAGTCTTCATTTTTGGACAACTGGTAATCGGTTTAATGTTTAAACCGGTATTACTCTGTGATGAGTTACCATCCACCGACACTTTGACGATGATTTGTGTCATGTTATCAAATGTGTCTAGATGCAATGAACCTAGGAACTTGCAACGTAATTCTATTGGACTGACATGAAATCAGATTCCTTTTTAAGGACATCATGTCTAGGGTTTTAGGTGTGGTAGTTGTTAGGGTTTTTGGTGGTTGATGAGTTTTGTATGTGGGATCTTAGAAGAGAAGATCAAGTCTGTGTGTTGTAACAGAGTGTGGATTTACTGAAGACTGAAGTAATGTTGAAATGAATTAGCAATGAGCTATCATGGATCTAACCAAGGAGATTGTGCTATTTGGTAGATCATTCACTTGTTGATTACTCACATCTTCGACAAGTCTGAAACCCTTAACCGAGTAGGCCCAGAAAAGCCTTTGTAAATCCTCTAACAAGGTGGTTCACATCTGTGGATCTAAAATCTTCTCACAAGGTAGTCTTTAATCAGACTTATCTCCTAACAGAGATTGAGATTCCTAACAGGATCTGTTCTGGTAAAGAACATTGTATGACCTTAACTGGTCTGACCTTAATCGGTCTGGTTACTATTTTGTAGATAGTTACTTGTGAGTTTCATCTCACCGTGGTTTTTCCCATTTGGCTTTCCACATCAAAATCTCTTGTGTTATGGTGATTGTTCTTATGTGGGTGAATGTCTTATTTGTTGTTTGGTTTGCATTTGTGTTAACCAGTTTGTTAGTAAAACTGTTATACTGGTTTACTGCTAAACTGTTTAAGTGTTTAAGTTTAGTATTTATTTGTATACTAATTCACCCCCCCCCTCTTAGTATTCATCAATTGGTATCAGAGCCAATCTGTCTATAAGTTTAACCACTTGGAAAGAGATATGGGGGAATACACTGTGAGGGAACTTACTCATCAGCTCACTCAGTTTGAGAAAGCCTACAATGAGCTCAAAGTCAAGTATAAGGCCTCTCTGGCAAAAAGGAGAGAGCATGCTGAGAAAGTGATGCAGCTAACTGAAAATAGTTCCTCTGATGAAGTGGACATGGAATCCTTAGTTGAAGAAGTTGAAAAGCTAAATGAGTCTAATGCCAACCTGAGAAGGGAACTTGAAGGACTAACTATTAGGATGTGTCAAGAGCTTGAGAACCAGAGAAAAGATGAAGATCTAGTAAAAGACAAAGATCATGAGATCTCCAAACTGAAGCTTGAATCAGCTAAACCGGTAAAGAATACTAATGTACTTGGTTTTTCTAGTTATGAGGAAGGTGATACCTCTGGCGCAAAAGATGTAGCATCAAAGAAGCAACTGAAACCAAAGGATAAAGGTAAGAAAAAGTTCAAACCTGTTTGCTTTAATTGTCTCAAGGAAGGACATGTTGCTTATGTATGTGGAAACAAGGCTTACAATAACTTTCCTTACTTTCTTAACAATAAGCCTAGATCCAATAGATTCAATGGAAATTTTTATGCATGCAACAAGTTTGGGCATAGAGCATTTGAATGCAAGTCTGTCATGCACAACACCGAAAGGTATCCTCAAAGGAGTCTTTCCTAAACCCTCTGGGAACCGGAATCCAAACCGGTTTAATACCTATAATCATCAGTCAGTAAGCGGTGGCTATCAAGCGGCAACCGGATGAAGAGCAACCTATTTGATCTGTCATGGTAATGGTCACATAGCTGCAACATGCAGAAGGAAGAATGGAAACATGAATAATGGACCTTGGAGAGCACTTGGAATGGTTTGTTATCATTGCAACAAACTGGGTCATATAACAAGATTCTACAAAATGAGAAATAATATATCAGATGATATACTGGTCACTCCAGAAGGAAAGATTGATGTTGAAACTGTTCGAGCGGATATGAAGAAAACCTGGAAAAAGAAGCCAGAAGAAGTGTCTCAAGAAGAACCGGTTTCTGCAACTAGTGTGGAAATCTCTGAATCGGAAAACTAAGCTATAGGAAAGCTTAGGGGGAAACCAATTGGTAAAATATTTCGAACCCTCAGTTTACACCGGCAAAAGACCTTAACCGGTATATGATACCTGTCAATTGGTGGAAGATCGGAAATGGTAAAAGGCAAATTAGGGTTTGCGCCCTAATGATGGAGCATTTATTATGGTAGGTGGAGAATTCATTAAAGGGATTTTCAAGTCATTTTCACTTATCATTTTTTGAGTGAAGAAGTTTTCAAGTGCAGAGCGACAAAAGACGATTTGTCTTGCAATTCGGAGAGATTTCAAAACCTTGAAGAAGAATCTGAAGATAACATCAATTGGTCAAGTATAGAACTCAAAGTGGTAACCCAACAACTAAAGTAGTGAGTGGCTAAGCGGAATTTGCAAGCCCTAAATCTTGACTTTTGAAGGTATTTTTTGAGTTTCTTTGTTTATCATGGCTTCAGCATTGCACTCTTGTTCTAGTGCACCTATTGATTCAGTAGATTTCATCCAACGGAAGGCAAAATATAATGCCCTATCCCAAATACCCGTTGGTGTTATAGTAGAGGAAGGTATTTCAGATTACATTGATTGTAAAATTGAAGACCTAGGATCTCTAATGATCCATTCACAGTTGATTTTGTTCTATGGGAAGGACAAGAAGATCAAATCAGAATTCAACATCTTGGAAAAGAAGAAGCTTCACAATGCAGTCTATTTCCTTGAAGAATTCATAGATGATCACATCCGCATCATTCTAAGCAGAGTGCATGCTGACAAAATGTATTTGGAGCGGACACATGACATCACACCAGAAGCGATTCATGTCGTCACCGGTTTCTGTAACATTGGAGAAGTGCCAACCCTAAGGAAGATCAGCAAGACCGAAATGACCAAGCTCACCCGATCTGTGAGTGACCAACAGGGAATGACCCTCAATACCATCAAGGACAATCTAGTCAAGTATGTCTGCATGGTGATAGGTTATCAGACATTCCATGCTAGCAGAATTAACTATGTCTCTGTTGCAGCGGTAAATGTTGGCTACAGGATGATCATGGAAGATGTCTCATTTGATTTATGCACCTGTATGCAAAGGCAGCTACTAGTGAACCTGAAGTCAATCAAACAGGACAATGCCTTGAGATTTAATTTCGGACAACTATTGGTCGGATTGTTCTTCTACTCCCAAAGCTACTTCCCAGGAGTCGGTGATATTCAATGGTCTACTGACCAACCAGTTACAAAGAAAATCAGGGAAAGTCTTCAAGCGGTTGGAACCGATTATCCTGAAGTCCTAAACAAATACTTTGATGAGTTCAGACACAAGATGAGCCAAAGGGTGAGAATATCTGGTGATATTGTCAAGAAATATGAAGAGGACATCTTCTTTATCATCAAAGTAGATGAGTGCATAATGGAGGTTGTTGAGCCCAGAAAGGAAGAAGTGGAGCCTATGGGTTATGAGATGATGTTCAACATGCTTGACAGGTATGCTTCTACCCTACTTTCCTCACCTCTTGATCCTAAAATGAAGAGAACCGGCACCTATCTAGAAAGGGTTACACCAGTTGAGGAGCCCTCTATGAAGAAAGGAAAGGAAGTACCATCTATATCTACACTGGTTACTTCAGCAAGTCCCAAAGTGACCAAGAAGTCACCGGCAAAGAAGAAACCAGAAGTTGCACCCACCAAAGTCTTTGAGAGAAAGCGAAAGATAAAAGGCAACACACTGGACTCAGAAGATACAGAATCTAAAGAAAAACCTAAGAAGACTAGGCAAACAAGAAAGAAGACAAAGACAACCAGCAATGAACTAGCATCATCAACACTGTTAAATATTGATATTTCTTCTTACAAACCTTTGACACATTGTCAAAGAACTATTAAGAACATTAGGAGAAAAGTGTTGAGTGATTTGGCAGATTGTTTTGATGATTTCAATGATAATGAGAAGGAGGAAGTAGAATAGGAAGTCATTCAATATTTATATATTAATGATCAGTCGCCATCAGAAATTAAATCTGTGACACCAAATTATTTATATAATTCTTTAGATGACAAATGGTGCATTACCATAGAAAAGGAACATGAGATAAGAGAGGAAATATTTGCTCAACATTTTCCTGATGTGTCTCATTCCGAACTTTATGAAGTTATGGAAAAATATAAAGGCCTCTTCTTTATGCAAAGAAGGAGACTCTTGTTGCTAGAAGGGAAAGTCCCTGAGGTCGTAAAAGATACCCACTCTCATGCCCAAGTTGCTCTAAGATTGCACCAGGTGTCTGAAGCCAACAAAAAGGCTGAACAAGAACTGGAGATAGAAAAACTGGATGAGGTGTATAACAGTGAAGGGGAACAAGTCACTAAGAAAATGGACCCTATTGATGTTGATGCTTTGAACGGTGAAGATCTTACTCTGGATACAACAACAGAAATGGCAGGACAGGAGAAACGAGACAAGGAAAAGAGAAAGGAGGAAGCGAAGAGGAAACAGGCAGAAGAAGAGAAGAAGCAAAAGGAAGAGGAGAAGAGAAAGGAAGAGGAGAAGAGAAATGAAGAAGAGAAGAGAAAATAGGAAGAGAAGAGAAAATAAGAGGAGGAGAGAAAACAGGAAGAGGAGAAGAGAAAACAGGAAGAGAAGAGAAAAGAGGAAGAGAAGAGAAAAGAAAAGGAGAAGAAATACGAAGAGGAGAAGAAGAAGAAGGAAGAGGAGAAGAAATAGGAAGAGGAGAAGAAGAAGAAGGAAGAGGAGAGGAAAGAAGAAGAGAAGCAGAAAGAAGAAGAAAGGAAGAAGGAAGAAGAGAAAAGAAAGAAAGAACCTGAGGAGCAGAAGAAGGCAGAAGAAGATAAGAAGAAACCCAAGGAAAAGGAGGTAGAGACCCCAAAGGCAACCGGTGGTAAAGCCAAACTGGCTGACATCACCAGTCCCATTGATCTCTAGTCTGCAAACAAAACGGAGCTACAACAAATTATTAAGCTTGCTCAAGAGTGACTAGAAGCACTAAGGAGGAAAAAGGAGGAAGATGTGATTCAAAATGTGGTGGAAACACTCACCAGTTTGATTCCCGGTACCAATCTCCCAAGTACCAATTTCTCTCTAGCTCAATTGAAGCTCCTATGCACAGTTGTAGAGGACCAAGTGCAATGTCTGGAAGATGTTGCTGAATCCAATGCTCAAAAGAAGCATCAAAAGGCTCTAAACACTACCATGGTGAAGAAGTTGAATGAGCTCTGGTCCAAACTTCAGAAGGCATAGAAGGACATAAGAGATGCTCTGGATGATGGGAATCTGCTACTCAGTAAGATATGTCAACCTCATCTATTATGTGATGATGTGCTTGCTCATAAAGACAAACTACAAACTGATTTGCAGACATTCCTAAGCACCTTCAAAATGCCTTATGATTCCTTCACCGCTTATGGGCAAACCGTTCACCGGTTTCAACTCCAATTTGCAAGAATAGAGTTAGAGATCAACAACCGAACACGAGATTTGCAGGAACTTCAACTAGTTCTACTACCAAGACTGCAAATACTTCAGAAATGCTATCTCAATCTGGATGCCTTAACGGTCACTCAAGAGATGAGTACCTTGGACGCCATGGAGGAACAGGTATCCTAGATGCAAACGGAGAGTGAGATTGCTACCTCAGTGCTTGAGTCATGGTCTTTATCCATGAAGACATTTATGCAGGACTTTAAATCAGATTTTGACAAGTTTCACTCTTTATTGTCATAAACTCTTATGATTTTAATGATAATGGAAACAGGGGTTATTCAGTTGTACTATGTCATTGTTGGCAAAGGGGGAGTATTATTTTGTATTTAAAATTTTGATGCATGTTATGTATACTTTCATGTTTTATCTTTGTAAGGGAGTAGTATACATTGTATTTTCTACAAAATGGGTAGTGTATATGCTTAGGGGGAGCAATTTTGATTATGGCATATTTTTGTTGTAAAACACTTAGATGTCAAAAAAAATTCCTAAGTGTTTCCATCAATGCCAAAGGGGGAGATTGTTGGCATTTTTGATGTTTATGTTGTGATTGTCATTGATGGGCACACACTTGCTTTGAGATCACTTTCTATGTATGAGTTATGCTCAACCAGTATTTGTTCCAAATCGGTATTATGTATTATAGTCTTTAGGCTATTGGTGTTTTGCAGAAAGTGTTTACCAATCTCAAGTGGTTTGAGGATCTCAAGCGGAGCGAAGAAACTAAAGTGACAGTTATCATTGTACCAATCTTCATTTTTGGACAACTAGTAATCGGTTTAGTGTTTAAACTGGTATTACTCTGTGATGAGTTACCAGCCGGTAATCGGTTAAAGTTGTATGAACCGGTAATACTCTGTCATGAGTTACCAACCGGTATTTTTGTGATGAGTTACCATCCACCGACACTTTGACGGTGATTTGTGTAATTTTATCAAATGTGTCTAGATGCAATGAACCTAGGAACTTGCAATGTAATCCTATTGGACCGACATGAAATTAGATTCCTTTTTAAGGACATCATGTCTAGGGTTTTAGGTGTTGATCTTAGAAGAGAAGATCAAGTCTATGTGCTATAACAGAGTGTGGATTTACTAAAGACTGAAGTAATGTTGAAATGCATTAGCAATGAGCTATCATGGATCTAACCAAGCAGACTATGCTATTTGCTAGATCATTCACTTGTTGATTACTCACATCTTCGACAAGTCTAAAACCCTTAATCGAGTAGGCCCAGAAAAGCCTTTGTAAATCCTCTAACAAGGTGGTTCACATCTGTGGATCTAAAATCCTCTCACAAGGTAGTCTTTAATTAGACTTATCTCCTAACAGAGATTGAGATTCCTAACAGGATCTGTTCTGGTAAAGAACATTGTATGACCTTAACCGGTCTGGTTACTATTCTGCAGATAGTTACTTGTGAGTTTCATCTCACCGTGGTTTTTCCCATTTGGGTTTCCACGTCAAAATATCTTGTGTTATGGTGATTGTGCTTCTATGGGTGAATGCCTTATTTGTTGTTTGGTTTGCATTTGTGTTAACCGGTTTGTTAGTAAAACTGTTATACCAGTTTACTGCTAAATTGTTTAAGTGTTTAACTTCAGTATTTATTTGTATACTAATTCACCCCCTCCCCCCCCACACTCTTAGTATTCATCAATATTTGGGAGGAATTTAATAATATTTGGGCTTTGTATAGTTGCTGGAATATATGTTTTTGGTTTCCTATTGTAAAGCGGAAAAATCGAACCCTAGTCGTTCTCCCCTCCCCAACTCCAAGGAGAGAGAAGGGAGAGTCACTAGGGTTGATGGTTTTCACTTAGGGGAGACTTTACATTCAAAAGAGGGGTTGAAACCCACAAGATCCAATCCCACGCAATGCAAGATTGGATCCTAAATGAGTTTCAAGGGTTAAAACATCAAGGATACCCTCTTTTGTAAAGAAATGTAGATAGAATGATTGAACTAGGAATGCATGTAAAGTAGGAAATATTCGCTTATAAACAGAGATAGGGATATGGGATAAAGCTGCGGACCTGGAATTAGCAGTAAAATGTCGAGACGGTGCTGTTCTGCAAATTTGAGCGAAAGTTGACGGGACGATGGCACCCGGAGTGCACACGGTCCTCCGAAAAATCCACGAAACGAAGGGGGATCTGTTCGTCTCTGCACAAGGATTCCAGATCTTCAATTACAGCTGCGTACCTGCAACCTACACACAGAAAAGAGAGGACGATTGGGGGGTTAGGGATGAGGGGTTTGCCTTTAGGTCAAACCCCAATTTTGGAATTAACCAAGAAATGAGAATGCTGTAAATGTAAATGTTTGTAATGTAAACAAGTACTGATACCTTGTTGTAAGAATGTTTGTATTCTTACATGAGAAGGTGTAATGTATGTAGTATGTTGTATATTGTATGTGATCTCCTCTTCAATGGTTGAATCCTTGTCTTGAATGCAACACCTAGCCTTGAATGGAGACTTAGAATGCTCAATTGCTTGAAGGAATGCTTGAATGCTTGAATGTTTGAATAACGCTTTAGCGCCTTGCTCACATATATCCTCCTCTCTTTTTGAGAGAGAAAATGTAGTTTATATACTTGTCAATTAGGGCTGATAGACTGATTTTCTCGACCTTAGGCCGACCTAGAAACATTATTTTCCACTTTGCAAACTTAAAGACCCAAAGCCCCATAAGAGACCGGGCCCAAAATAGGGCCAGGGACCAGGGCGCTGGGCGCCATGGTCCCACCTCCCGGGACAGCAGGGTGCAAGGAGGATCAGGCTAGGGTGCTGAGAAATGCATTTTTTGATGTCATGACAAGTTTTGGGGTCTCCATTCAAGTTCCGTGTTGCATCGCCATCGTGAAGACCCAAATGCAGTCGAAATTGCAAGTGTCGCAATTTTAGGACGCTACACCTGTGTATGGTATTTCACGGCTCTATGAGAAATGGTTATGAAGTTTTAAATCTTGGTTTATTGATTGAGTTATTTTATTGTGCTTATACCCAAGTATTCCTTGTTTCTGGGCATTTCTTTTCATATATTTTTTGAGCCCTTTTGTTAAGTCTGTAATTTATTATTTTACCAAAATGTTTTATGAGTTTTCTGTAAGTCTTGTGCAAAAGTGTTGTTTCTGCAAAAGCGTTGTTCTGTATTTCATTTGCATTGTTCTGTATTGCATTTGTGCTCCTTTGTGCAACATAAGTGTGGTTTTAGGATGCATAAGCGTGAATCTGGAAACATAAGCGTTGTTTCAAAATGCATATGCACAATTCTGGAATGCAAAACCGTTGTTCTCTATTGCATTTGCGTTGTTCTTTTGGGCAAAAGCGTTGTCCTGCAGGGCAAAAGCGCTAACCTATTTGTGTTTTGTATTTTCCCAGTTTTGGTTAGTTTTGAAGTAATTTTCCTGAATTGATTTTGTACTAGAGGCTTTATTTGAGGTCTGTTAGTATTTCCCAATTTTGGGTTTGACCACTTTTAATGCATTTTGATTGCTTTGAGTATATTTGCTTCTCTACACCATTGTGTATATTTTAGGCTCTCTTCCATGTGGATAGGCCATGGGTGATTGAGATGATTACTATGTTGTTTTGGACCAGCAAGTGAATAGGCCTTTCTATGATGTTATTCTTTAATTGATGTTAGCATTTGATGGCTTGTTAAGTCTTTGTTTATTTCTAGCCAAGAGGCTCATTTTGCTATATTGATGTTGTTGTAGCCTTGCTTATGTTGTAAGAGTATGTGTGGAAGTTGTTGGCTACTTGAGTATTATTTTCATGTAATTATGTTGGTAGAGTCTCTTGTGATTTATTGTTGGGCCATGTTAGGAGGAGTGGGCTTCCTTGTGATGACCGGGGTCACGAGAGATAAGATTGCATGAGGTTCCTTGTAAGGATGCATGAAGTCTAGACCACCAGGGCACATTGGAGTTTTCTGTGATTTGTAAATAAGTGATAACCTAATAATTGATGGGTTGGGTAGTTAGATTAATTAATAAGATGACAAAATGATTTGTGCCTCATGACTTAGTCATAGGGAGGATGTTTTAGGATAAGCATGAGAAGGTCATGAAGATGGTAAGCTAATCTCCCTTAGTCTCTCATAGGTTGAGATGGCTCCACATGTCCATCAGGCTAGTGCCTTGTGTTATTATGTTATTATGTTATGAGGATGGCATGTGATGACACTCCACTCCTACATGTGTTTCCCCTTTATGATTTATGATTATGTTTATTGGATGCATTTATGTCTAGATGAGTTTTACGCCTTTGGGAGTTCATTCTTGTTGTATGTGTGAGTTCTTTCTTGAGAGTCCTTGTGTGGTTAGTCTCCTTGGTTATAGGTGTCAGCTTAGGTTTAGAGTATGTGTTGGGACCTTGTGTCATCTCCTAGCACAGGGGGTGGTTCCTTTGGTTCCACATGGTTGGGAGGTTGGTGCTTTTTAGCCATTGGGATGTTCTCTTGGATTCTTCTTGCGTGGATGTGGATTATTCTACATGATGTACTATGGATGTACCTTGTAGAAAATTTATGTAATGGATAGAATGGAATGTATGTAATGTAATATTTTTGTATATGGTAGATGGAATCTTTTAGTAGATAGAGCTATGCTCGTAATGTATTTAATGTACTTATATTTTTAAGATGAATTATAGTTGGAATAGGATGGAATTGCTTTATGGATTAGTTGTATTATTGCATGGAATGTTTATATGCTAGTTAGAATGTTAAATAATCTTGAAAGAGGAATATTCATAGATTAATAAGTGAATATGTTAGAAGATGTTAATTGGATCTAGTAAATGGTAATGATTCACATAGATGCATTGGTAGAAAGGAAATTATGCATATCATGAGAAATAAGTAATGTTGTAGGTTGCATATCTCATGGTGGAGATGAGCATGTGCAAAAAGCTAAAGAAGAAAGCCTAAGAGGCAAGTTTGACTACATGAGGATGATGGAAGGTGAGAACATCACCCAGTACGGAAAAAGAATAAAAGTAGTTGGAGCAATCAAAAGTGTTGGTGGAACCATTGCAGAAGACACGGTGCTAAGTAAAATTATTAAAACCTTACTATCTGCTTATGCTATTAGAGTATGTGCTATCCAAGAATTGAGGTCAATCAGCAAAGATAAAGTTACAGTTGATTCATTGATAGGCAAGCTTACTAATTTTGAATTGAATAGATTTGACAATAGTGTACCTAAAGAATAATTTGCTTTCAAAGCATCAATATCTAGTGCACTGGTAAGAAAAGGAAAGGATGTCTATCAAAACCATGAATATAGGTCAAGTCATCATGGCAGTGGTAATGAAGAAGTGGATGGTGAACATAATTTAATGGAAACTGAGGCTTTATTGGCAAAGAAACTTCCTAGAGGCACCGGTAAAGGCAAGCTTCCTCTTAAGTGCTTCTCATGTAACAAAATAGAACATATTGTTGTTAATTGTCCTAACAATGATCAGAAGGAAAAGTTCAAAAGGTTTAAGGGAAAAGATAAGAAACAATGCTATGTTGCCATAGATGAAGGTGTTATCGATGAGGAATCAAAGGATGAAGACAATGAGGAAATTGTTAATGTAGGAGTTAAGGAAGATCTCTCTGACAAGAAAGATTTAGTGTCCCATATTGACAGCAGTGATGAGTGGGTCATTGATAGTGGTTGCACACACCACATGATTGGTGACAAGAATAAATTCATCTCACTTGAATAATTTGATGGTGGAGTAGTGAGATTTGGCAACACTACACCATGCTTGGTAAAAGGTAAAGATTCAATTTCTTTAAATGGAAAAAGTAATGTTGATGATGTGTATTGGGTTGAAGGATTGAAGCATAACTTGTTGAGTGTTGGTCAGCTAAATGATAAAGGTTATCATCTTGAGCTCAAGAATGGAGTGTGCAATATTTTAGGAATCAAAGGAGAACCGATTGCTACCGGTAAATAGACAAAAGGTGACTTATTCCATCTAAACACTAATGTTAATAGTTATTTGGTTGCAAAAGTTGAGGATAGTTGGCTATGGCATAGAAGATTTTGTCATGTAAATTTTGATATTATGGTTAAGGTCAGCAAGTCATGGTTAGAGGTATGCCACAACTAGTCAAACTAGACAATGTGATTTGTAAGGAGTCAGTTGGGTAAGATGACTACTTCCTCTTTCAAAAGCAAATCATTTTCTCCTGAAAATATTTTAGATTTGGTGTACACTGATTTTTGTGGTCCTATGAGGACTAGGAGTTTTCAAGGTGATAAATATTTCATGATATTTACTGATGATCATTCAAGAATGATGTGGGTTACATTTTTTAAGGATAAGTTTGATGCTTTTAGCAAGTTTAAGGCATTCAATGCCTTAGTGGAGAATGAAACCGGTAAGAACCTAAAGTGCCTAAGATCTTACCAAGGTGGAGAATTCACATTAGTTGAGTTTGTGAAATATTGTGATGAGAATGGAATCAAGAGACAACTATCTACACCAAGGACACCACAATAGAATGGGATTGCAGAAAGGAGGAACTGGACCATAGTTGAAGTAGCAAGAACAATGTTGATACAAGGAGATGTACCTAAAATATTTTGGAGAGAAGCAATCAATACTGTAGTATACATAATGAAGTGGATATTGGTCAAGAAAGGTAGTGACAAAACTCCCTATGAATTATGATACAGTCATACTCGTAATGTTAGTTATTTCAAAGTCTTTGGCAACGGATGTTACATAAAGAGAGATGAGTATACCAAAAAAATTGATCCTAAAAGTGATGAAGGAACTATCCTTGGTTATGCAACTAAGAGCAAAGCATTCAAGTGCTTTAACAAAAGAACCAAGAAGATTGTGGAAAGTATTAATGTGAAAGTTGATGAGTATTCTGACAAATCTGATGATACCAGTAAGTCTGATGTAGTAGATGAACAAAAGCTAGTGATAATTGAATCAAAAGTTCAAAATGATGCTAAGAAGAACAATGTGGAGGATACTGCTCAACAGGTGGATGAAGAAGAAGAAGAAGAAGAAGAAGAAGAAGTAGAGGCTTCTATATCGGAACCGGTTATACCTAGATATGTAAAGATGAATCACTCTACAGATTAGATAATTGGAGACATGAATGTTGGAGTACAAACAAGAAGAAAGATCAAAGAAAGTGCTTGTCTGATTTCCACAGTTGAGCCTAAGACAATGAGGGAAGCTCTCAAGGATGATGATTGGATAAAGGCTATGAATGAGGAGCTTGAATAAATAGAGAAGAACAACACTTGGTCACTTGTCCCAAGACTAGCTGATAAAAATGTGATTGATTCTAAGTGGGTGTTCAGGAACAAATGGAATGAAGATACTAAAGTGATTAGGAACAAGGCTAGACTAGTTTGCAAAGGATATGCACAAGAAGAAGGTGAGGATTATGGAGAAACCTTTACACCGATTGCTAGACTTGAAGGAGTAAGAATTCCACTTGTATTTGCAGCATTCAAATGATTCAAGGTATACCAAATGGATGTAAAGTCTGCATTTTTTAATGGAATTCTAGAAGAAGAGGTTTATATTGAACAACTAGATGAGTTTGCATTGACTGAAGACAAAGACATGGTGTGAAAACTTCATAAAGCTTTATATGGGTTAAAGCAAGCTCCAAAGGCTTGGTATGAGAGACTCCATTCACACTTGATAAAGATTGAATTTCAAAGAACCAATGAGGACAACAACATTTACTTGAAGATAGAAGGAGACAAGTTATTGATTGTAGAAGTGTTTGTAGATGATATTATATTTGAAGGAGATGATGACATGAGTTTAACTTTTGCAGAAGAAATGAAAAAAGAATTTGAAACTTCTTTGATAGGTGAAATCAAAATTTTCATTGGTTTGCAAGTCCAATAGATGAAAGGAGGAATCTTTATCAGCCAGTCCAAATATATGAAGGAGGTATTGAAAATCTTTGGAATAGAAGACTCTAAACCAGTTGGAACCCCTATAGTTACTGGTTGCAGATTATCCAAAGAAGATGATTCAGATCCAGTGGATGAAACTGAGCATAGATCAATGATTGGTAAACTACACTATGTTTTTCATAGAAGACTGGACATCGCTCATGTAGTTGGTATAGTGGCTAGATTTCAGAAAAGTCCTAAAGAGACTCATATGGTGGTAATGAAGAGAATTTTCAAGTATCTTAGAGGAACTATTGATTATGGATTATGGTATCCATACAAAGGAAACTTTTCTTTGAAGGTGTTCACAGATGCTGATTGGGAAGGTAACATAGATGACCAGAAGAGCACAATCGGTGGTGCATTCTTTCTAGGAGGAAGACTGGTATCTTGGACTAGTAATAAATAAAGTTGCATTTCTCAGTCTACAGCAGAAGCAAAGTATGTGGCTGCATCTATGAACTATACTCAAGCAATATGGATGAGACATGTATTAGAAGGATTTAAGGAGAATATGACAGAATCAATGGTCATATATTGTGATAATACAAGTGCAATAAGTATTTCAAAGAATCATGTATTGCATGCTAGAACAAAGCATATTGAATTGAAGTATCATTATCTGAGAGAAAGAGTGCAGGAAAAGAAAGTTGAGATGGATCATGTGTCAAGCAAGGAGCAGTTGGCTAACATCTTCACTAAGCCATTTCCCTAAAGCAACCTTTGAGTATCTCAGAGGCAAGCTAGGGGTTATACCTCTACCGCAGGTCAACTAAGATGTGGTTGCAGTATCAATCTAGTGGACTAATTGAAGATCTTTCACTGTGGATTGATGAGTAAAGGGGCTACTCCTTAGGGAGAGTAACAAAAATGACAAAAACAATAGCAACAGAAGATGAATTTGACACTTTGCACCTTTGGCATTGTTGTCAAAGGGGGAGAAGAAAAGTAAAGGGAGAGAAAAATAGTGAAGAGCAGAAAGAGAAGAACTGATGAAGGGAGAAGAAAAGAATAGTACAATAGTCATAACAGTTAGAGTTCCAGTTTTGCATAGTGAGCTCTTGTGTTGTCATCAATGCCAAAGGGGGAGATTGTTGGCATAAAGGATGGAGATGATGATGAGATGAGAAGATGATCGGTAAAGTTGATATGAGGATATTGTTGTCTTGATGATGATAATATAATTCTAATGGGATGTTTGATGACTTTATTTGTGTTGTCATTGATGGCAACCATGTTTGTTTAGTCATCTAGATCAACCGGTAGTGGAATCGGTTAGACAACAAAACTGCTAACTTGTTGGCAACTGGTAAACAAGAATAGAGCGATGATCAAGAGACTAGTACGAATGATTAGAGATTCAAGTGTTGCAGTTTAGAATACATGTTCATAACATTGGCATGAGTTTGTGATTGAAATCGCATCAAGTTTGGTGAATCGGAAAGCACGTTTGTAATTGATTGTTATGAACTCTGTGAAAAAGAATGAATATCGATATCATACCTTTAAACAATAATGATTTAAGGTTTGGTGGTGGATCTTATCATGATCATAACTTACTGGTGACATGTCATAATCCGTGTGTAATGATAAGATTGTATTTGAGCACGTACAAGGATCAAATTTCTTGGGAAACAACAAAGTGCTTAGTAGAATGTAACAAGGGTTTGATTGCTTATCAACTCGATGTGCAGCGATCATTCAATGATGAAAATCATAGAGAAATTTTTTGTAATGATCTGTAATGTAAATTCATTGTATTTTGATGTAATTAAGGTTTTCTAGCCTCCCTAACTGAAAAGTGTATTTAGGGCTAGTTGGAGAAGAGATTTTGTGTCGGTAGTTTGAGAAAAAGGTATTGTCAAACAATATTGAAGTGTCTGCATGTGTGTAGTAGAGTTGTGTTGAAATGGATTTGTACTAGCAAGCAAGGAAGTGTTATAATTAGATCATTTGCCCTGTTTTTCCCTAATAGTTATAGCAGTTTGAAATCCCTTAAGCGGGTAGATCCTAACAGGTCTTATATTAATAAACAAACACACTTTTTACCAAAAAGCGAGAAAGTCTTCCACATTCATTTGTCAACACAAAAGAACGTTGAAAAATATTTATTAATAAGTATAAAGCTCACAGACTTTATCCCCATACGCATTCATTCAACATAAAATTTATTCCATCCATAATACTCAAAGTAATGAAAATGTTGATCAATTCTCGCTCATGTCTCATAGGACAAGGGGGATCAATGTCATTTAAACAACTATGAAGTACTATTTAAACAAAGAAATCAATGAATCCACAAACTAAGATAAAGCTGGTAATGAAGAAAATATATTCAGTGCATAAGCATATATCCCAATAGAGACTGATAATCATTCAAATGCACCAATTTGAAGATCGAACCACAATATTATTTTAGTTCAAAAACCCGAATTGTCTATACTGAAAATCCAAAGAAAACTCAGTTTTTGTTTTCTTCAATCAAAATTTTTCGGACCTTTTAAAAGACTTATCCAACCATATAAATAGACTCCAGACTATGATAGTTTGTTATAAATAAAATCAAAGTTAAATGATTAACTCTATCCCAAAGTTAAAGAAGTCTAGTTTCATAAAACTGAATTGCAATAACTAAACTAAAAACCCAGCATGAGCCACGAGCAAAGAAAGAATTATCAAGCTCTAGCAGATGATGTGGCTTCAGCCTGTCTATCTTGTGATCCGGGAGTACTTTGAATGTTCCGCCATTCCAGGTGAGTTGTTGAGAAGTTTAAGATGAGTTGGTAATGTGGGAGGCCTATGTGCAAAATTTGTTGCTTCCATACTTCTTTCTTTTTACCTACCTGTAGGACATTACTCTTATGCATCTCCAAATGATCGAAATAGACAACCAACATAGATCCGATTCTTGCGACCTTTGAGAAGTCCTCAATTGTTAAGGACTTTGCATCCTGAATCTCTTGTATTTGATCTTTGAAGGCTCGAATCATCTGTGATGAATCCTCAAGTGTTTTCTTATCCTCTCTTAAGAGCTGAAGATCTATGCATTTCATGTCTTTTTGCATAGTGTCAGTCAACTTCTTCAATTCTTTTAAAAGCTTGAGCAATTATTCATGTCCTTGTTGAATGATTGAGTTCCTCCACTCAATGTTTTCTTTGCAAACAAAGAGTATGTTGGCATCAATCCCATGCACCATCTTCTCGGCGAGGAAGTTCATTACCCCATATCTTTGTGTATCTCTCATCTTCCTTAACACAACAATCCATTTACTTTTCTCTTTCTCCCAGGCAACCATCGTTGTTTCTAGCTCTTTCCCAATAGATTCCGCATTCTCAAACACTTTGACCAAATTAGAGATACAACTTGTCCCTTGTTGTGCAATTGATTTGAGCCATTTGCTAAAAATATATGTGATCATTCAGCTCCTTTGAACCTGATCAAGTAACTTCTAATTCAAAGGTGATTTTGGGTCGAATGATAAAGAAACTTGGGAGAGAGGTTGAGGATTTGGATTCTAGATAGCATTAATATATTGGGCCATCTATAATATAATTTGCTTCATCTCACTTTTATCTTTCTCATCCTTCCAGGTCCTTGTGAGAATCCTTTTAGTCAAATATTCCAAGTGTTTAACATCAGCGACCCAAGAAGTTGTCCCTAGATTGATCTTTTCAATGATAAAGTCTTTCTCAGTAACATTCTCAATATCTTTACCTGTCAAAGGTCTAGCTACCTCTGCAACCCAGTGTCCATTTTCTCATCCACATCAATCATGGTTTTTGTTTTGAGTATTTTGGACTTTGAAGTCTTTCCCAGGCATTTGCTAACTATATCCTCCATTGGGATCGAAATAGGAATTGCATTCCTCTTTTTGGTAAGTCGAGAACTTAGCCACTTAGGAGTGGTAGATGTTTCCTTTGGCAATGGTGATTGTTGATTACTGGTGACAACGGCCAAAGTATTCCCAGAATATTCAGGTTGCATGATTTCTTTTCCACTATCTACAGCATTTGGGAGGGGCTGATCTAGCATTTAGGCATCCATTGTTTCTTGAGTTTCCTCCTCATAATCTAAGTCCACTACTAGTGAACTTGCCAAGGTTTTCTAATTAATTTTCTTGCTATGTGATCTGGTAACACAGGTGAAAGCTAAACCCACAAAAGACTCTCCTAGACTTGTATTCTTAGTCTTCTTTGTCCTTTGTTTCCTTTCACCTGCAATATCAACAACAACATTAGAGGAAGGAAGAGATGGTTGGGAAGCTGCACGAGTTCGACCGACTTTCTTATCCTTAAGTGCACGAATAGGCTTTTGTTTGAAACAGCGATCCTTCAACCATTTCTCTATTCTTCTGATTACATTAAAGGTTTTGGACTGAATGCAATCGTCCCCTTTTCTACTCCAATCAATTTTTGGGATAGGATGTCCCTATATCTTCTCATCAAACTTAGGGTTGACTACTTCTTCATCTCCTTCTTCTTGCACCCTAGAAACATTCATGGATAGGCCCATTGTGACAATTTGTTGAACTGTGAACCTTGACCATAGCCTTCTTTGGACTTCAAACTCATCAACACAATTCTCCCAATAATCCTCCAATTGAGGTTCATGCCGAAAATCACTATCCACTTCTAAATTTTCTCTAGTAAATGCCCAACTATCAAATTTGTATCTAGCAACATACGGTTGAAGCTTGAACCTTTTGAATTCAAGTTCAAGGTCCAATGCATCTAAAATAGATGCACAACTATAGTGGCCAAGTTCTATAGGAAATATCACCACGGACTTCCCTCCACTCTTTTTTTCAATGTATGTTAGTTGACGACAGACCTCGATTAAAACATAACTATCTAACACAAACTGGGGCAACCTGAAAGGTTCGCCCTGAAAACCACCAACTTGAATATAAGTGAACTAAGGAAATTGGATAAAATAACTACCATAAATGTCGATGAATTCCATGGCCTCCATTGTCAATATTTTATTTATGTTTCCCTGCAACTCATGAACCAATCTCCCTGTGAAAATGTCATTCCACCTCATAAAATTCTCTGCATATCTCTGTTCCTGCAGGTGAGGATAATATTCATACACCTTTATCCGATCAATCCAGGGTTCATGATGCAACACATTCCAATCTCAGGTACATGCAAGAATAAAAAACAAATATGATGGCATAAAGAAGCCACTCATTCCTGCAAACTTGTTCAGACTTTCATACAATTTTTCTGCAATTACCTGCCCCCAATCCAGGTAGGCGCTCCCATTCAACATGACTTGGATATAGAAGTACATCCAGTCTTCTCAATAGAAGGCATGGGCATTCCCTTTTAACCTATTCAAAAGAATGACAATGTCCCACACCTTTGCTATGAAGTGTTCTCTAGTAAGCAGCCTTGACAATCTAGACCCGCCTTTTTGAATCTTTAGTAGCCAATTTCTTGAAATAACACTTTTATAAGTGCTCTTCTTCTCATAGAAGAATGAATGTGATGTACCAATAGTCCAGTCCTCATATGGCTCTTTATGAGGTATACCCATGGTTGCCATTACAATCTCTCTGTCAATTTTTAATAGCACTTCGCCATTGACATTCCTGATACATTTGTGTTATGCATCATACATATTCATACATTCGAGTACCAACTCTGGGCATGGTGCAGCAATGGGGAATGTGGCGGCCTCAACCAAACCACTCTTCACTATTCTTTCCATCATTGAATTTTGAACTGCGTTTTTGGCTCTCTCAAGAAAATCAGAGAGGTCCACTATAGCTAATGAAGTATCTACTATCTTTGGGAGTGAACTAACCAGGAAAGAAGTGCAGCCTAATTTGGGAAGGTTGGGCCTCGTTATGGCACCTCTCATTTAAACAAGCAATTACAGGCATGCAATGAACTTTATACACAGCAAAGGAGAACGAACGATAGCTAATTTCCAGAATAAGAAAATACAACAGAAGAGAGAATGACTGAAACTAACTTAGTTTCAATAGAAATTCTTGAAAAGCTTCTACACGTAGACAAAATACCTTCAATTTCTCCCGCTTGCATTACAACTGAAGAAAATTTTAGAGACAATTTCTAGCTTCTGTAGGAATGATAGACAAAATCACACTTAATACTTAGCAAGTTGTATAAATTAAGGAAGTTCATGCGAGCTATCACCTGATCTGACATATAGCCGACATGCATTTAATTTTTGGATCACTTCATGGCACGACTCACGAACTATCATAATTGCTTGTCATATTTTTTAGAAACTAACCTTTTTGAAAACCCCAAAATATTCTCTTTTCCTGCAACCACCTTACTTTATGATGCATGTATCAATTTTGCATAGAACTTTTCGGTCTTTAAGAATTCAAACTTTGAACCTTGAACCAAGAACCAAAAGGTTCAAAGGTTCAATTTCAAACACAAGAAAGAACACAAAACAAGATAGAATATCAACTTTTTGACAAGACAAATAACAATTAATGAGCAAAGACGAAACCGATGCATGACCAACTTTGAACCTTGAACCTTGAACCAAAAAGGGTTCAACAGTTCAAGTTCAATACAAATTACAACAAAGCGCCCACCTTATCATAGAACAAAGCCATGAAGAGAAGTCCTTTGAGTGTGTTTTGAACTTTGAACCTTGAAGTTTAAAAAGGTTCAAAGACTAAGGTTCAAAGACAAAAAAATATATATGACCGAAAGGGAAAGAATGACCAAAAGGCGACCTCTGCATTTGAAATTTTAATGAAAACTAGGGGGGAACTAACATTGGTTCTGACTGGGGACTGGGACAGTAAGGTACCAAGAGATGAATCTCAGGATCTCTGGTTTCGTGAACAATCCTTATTAGAAAGGACCAAAACAAACACAAAAACGGAACCGAAACAACAAACTAAACAAACCAAAACTTATGTACAAGACTCACGAGGGACCCCCGCTTACAGTTGATACAACTTCAGATCCTGCCCATTATAGGTTAGGGGAATAGAAGTACCATCTTGATATGCTAATTTTAGAGAGTTAGGGCCTTTTACCTCCTGAATTGCAAATGGTCCTTTTCATAACAATTCAAACTTCACATGTGCCCCTTTTGGTTCCCTTCTTCTGTCCCAAAGAAAAACCTGATCACCCAGCATGAATTTAAGTGGCCTAGCTCGCCTGTCAAATATTTTTGTGACCCTCATTTGATGTTTTGTGATCCGATCAACTAGCTTGTCTCTTTCTTCATCAATCCTCATCAAATGCATAATCCTTTTCTCCAAGGAATCCTGAAAATACACATCCTCAATGACAGTATGTAACTTTGAAGCTGCAAGTTCTAAGGGAAGTGACACTTGAGCCCCCATGTCGTATACCAGTTCAAAAGGTCACATCCCTATAGCTCTTTTCAGAGATGTATGATCTACCCAAAGAGCTTCATACAATCTTTTGTGTCAGTCTTTGAAATTTTCACTCACTAATTTCTTCATAATATTTGTTAGATTTTTATTACTTGACTCCGCCTGGCCGTTACCCTGAGGGTAATAATATGAAGAGTGAGCAAGAGATATCCCATAATCGTAACAAAATAATGAAATCTCAGCAAAAGAGAAGTTAGTTGCATTATCAGCCACAATTTTCTGAGGAACTCCAAATCGAACAAGAATATTTTCTTTAAGAAAACTACAAACAATCTCAAAAATCATCTTTCGCATTGGAATAGCTTCAGCCCATTTGGTGAAGTAGTCTGTGGCTGTCAATATGTGTGTATGCCCCTTACTTGAGGTAGGTGACAAGGGACCTATGAAATCTAAACCCCACTATTTGAATGGTTCATCAACAACTACCAATCAAAGAGGTAATGCTGCAAGTTGTGGCTTCCCTGTGAATAATTTACACTTTTCACTCTTGGCTACCCAAGCATATGCATCCTTGAACATACCTGGCCAATAATAAAAATTTCTCAAGATTTTGTAAGCAGTTACTGTTGATGAAAAATGACCACCACAGGCTTCATCATGAAAGGTCTTTAACAGTGACTCTTGAAGTGACTTATCCACATAGCGCAAGAAAGTTCCATCTAACCCCTTTTTGTACAACACATCATCAAAAATAACATATTTGGAAGCCTTTATCTCAAGTTCCATTTTTCTCTTGGAGAGAGATACGTTGGACAATCCTCATATGTTAAGTAATATTCAACATCTACAAACCAGGAATCTTGAAGCCCAATAAATAAGACTAAGGGTAACTCCTCAGTCGTTTCATTCTTACTTTCTACAATCAACTTACGCAAGCCTTGTCCCCTCACCAATTGGTGTTGGTTTAATGTCCAAATTAAACTCTTGTATCTTAGACACCCATGAGGCTCTATTGTTCATTCCTATATCATGTTGTGTTAAAATGCTCTTAACTGCAAAATGAGGCACATAAACAACTGTGTGAGAATGAAGGATATAGTACCTAAATTGTTTTACAGCTTTCACGACTGCATACGCTCGCTTTTCCATCAGGGAATATTTCATCTCATGTTTCTTAAGGGGAACACTCATGAAGGATATTGGAACTTCCTCATTACCTTCATTCTTTTGTAACAAAATCCCTGACATGGTATGCTTTGAGGCATAACAATAGATAATAAAATCCTACTCAAAATTTGGATTAACAAGAACAGATGCCTGAGAAATGGCTTCCTTTATTGATTTAAATGCTTTATTTCCCTCCTCATTCCACTTGAATGCTTGTTTTTCACTCATCAAGTTTACAATGTACCTAGTAGTTTATGCAAAATCTGGAATGAATCTCCTTAGAAAATTTACTTGTCCAAAGAAAGATCTAACTACATTTCTGTTCGATGGTAGACTTAGTTGTTGAATTGCCTTTACCCTACTCTTACTCCTTCTTTAGAGATGATGTGACCGAGCAATTTACCTTCTATCACCCTGAATACTAACTTATTTGGGTTCAGTGGCACTCCATGTTTGCGGCACCTTTGCAACACTTGCCTCAAGTCTCTCAGGTGATGATTTCTCCTCTGCGAGAAAATAGTTAAATCATCAAGATATACAACAATTATCTTATCTTTCAGATGACCAAAAGATAAGTCCATAGCCCTCTGAAAAGTCTCCCTTGCATTGATTAGACCAAATGACATCCTGTTATAAGTGAAAGTACCCTAGGGAGTGATGAAGGCATTTTTATGTTGATCACTTTCTAAAACACTGATTTGATTATAATCGGAAAAGTCGTCAAGGATGGACATTGTTTCTGAACTTGAAACTATTTGCAAAAAATGATCCATAGCAGGTAATGGGTAATTATCTTTGAGACTAGCCTGATTCGGGTTCCTAAAGTCCACACAAATTCTTATTTCTCCATTTTTCTTACGATAGGGACAATGTTGGTTATCCAAGTAGAAAGGTGAATAGGGTTTATAATCCTAGCTTTCAACATTTTGTCTACTTCCTGAAATATTTCTTCAGCTACCTTAGGATTAAAATTTCTAAGATTTTACCGGAAAGGACTCACTCCAGGCTTCAGAGGAATGTGATGTTGAAAATTTCCTTCTCTGAAGTTCTTCAGGTCATCATAACACCAAGTAAAAACATCTTTTTATTCCAACAGGAGAGAAATGAACCTTTCTTTCTCTACAGGTGTGCAACATTTTCCTAGATTTATATACTTGGGATCTTCCTCAGTGCCGATGTTAATTCTTTCATAACCTCCAACATCTTGGACTCTGGGAATATGTTCATCTTTTCTTTTCTTATAAGCATCATGGCAATCAAAGAGACATTCTCAAGAGACCAACCCTTTACGAATCTTATTCCCTTTTAACTGCATAACCCCATCACTCAATTCTTTGGCCCGCTCTGGTGAAAACTCTTTACATTCTGCATCTGACCCTTCAAAGAATGTAGTAGTGAATGTTTCTATACACTGCATGAAGTTGTTAATTTGTTTATAATTTTAGAAGACCTACCAAAACTCAGAATTATCAGGTACACTAGGTCAATTATCAACTCCACTTGATAGGTATCATTGGTAGACTCAAGATAAGGAATCAATAAAGAAGTCGATACTGCTAAAGAATTTGCTTTGGAGTTTTGTTCCCTGGGAATGGCTTCAATAGAAAACGCATCAAAATCTTCAATTTCATCCCAGACTCTGTTTCGGTAATGCTTAAATCTCTCATTTTCACATTGAACAATCCTCTAACCTGTTTCACAATCAACTTCGCATCTCCCTTGACTTGGAGAAGATTTACTCCCAATTTTTTCTCTTCGTCTAATCCCAACAATAAAGCTTCATACTCAGCAGTATTGTTTGTGTTCTTGAATTCTAGTTTAAAAGAAAAAGGAATGTGAACACTAGAGGGAGGAATAAGAACTACCCCTACACCAAAACCTAATGCCGCACAACTCCCATCAAACTCCATCAACCATAGATTTTCTTCTGCCTCTGGTTGTGACACATTTTCTATACTTTCATTATCAGATAAAATCATGTAATTTATGAATTGACGTTCATGATACAAAATTTTTTGCCTTTGGATTGTCAAAGGGAAAAATGGTGAACTTAGATTTAGGTTCAGGCTGCAAAATGACTCGTTGTTTTCCTATGGGAATAGTGGCTTGAGACCAATCCATCTTTATCTCACCCCCTAAGTCTCTACGAAATGTACGACTTAGTAACATGTCATAGCTTGCAGGGATATCAGCTATTAAAATAGTTAGCTTGATTCTTTTATTCGGATGAGCAGCAACGACTACTTGAGCATCTTTGATCTATCCTAATAGGGGTATTTGCTTGGAGTTCATTGAATAACATCTTCCAAAGGTTTTTGTTAAGGATAACCCCAACGCCTTGGCCACTGCATATGGCATGATATTATCTGATGCACCTAAGTCTATAATACAGTTGTTTAATTTATGACCATTTATGAATAGTGATATATAAAAAGGCTCAGGTTTTGACTCAAGGATAGATAAAGTATCACCAGTTTGAAGGGTTGTTATTTCAGGGATCACTTTGCGAGTAATAGGATGGGTTGACACATCACTTTGGGAAGATAATGTAGCATTTACTGACTATTGTGCCCCATTAGCTTGTAATACATTATTTTCTTTTACAAACTTAACTAGTCTATCCAATTCTTTGAGATTTAATTTAAGGTACTCAGCCAGTGTAATTTGAATCTAGGAGGTACAAAACTCTACAATATCAAATGAACCCTCTATCTTTATAGATTTTATCAACTCAGTTTCTTGAGGCTTATGATCATTGTTATGAAATCTAGAAACAATATCCTTACCTTTAGAATCCACAGCAAAGGATGAAGAAATACCCTGAGGTTTTACATTCTATTGATTCCTTGTCAACACAGCACATGAAGGATCCTCTAAAGTAACCAAAATATCACCTCCTCTTTTTGAATCTGACTCGTACTCTAAGAAGTGGATTTCAGAGTCATCAGGATTCCTAAAAGATTCTTCTTCACTTAATTCATTTAAAATCTCTTTAGAACTAATCAGCTACGCATAACGCACCATTTCAGCACAAGAATTGTCATCATGATCATCTATAAGATGAAAAACACACATACTCCCCTTTGGTGGTGGGGCTTCAATCGCCAATCTTTGTTTGGTCAGGGGTAATTGTAAAGATTTGTTTCCAATCCCCAAAGACTGATTTGCATTCCTCCTAGATATGTCTTGATAAGGTGATGAATAAGATGTACTAGCTTTATGTAGTTGTGTTTTAAGAGTTATTACATCATTCATTAGTCTCTGAATTATAGGATCTGAAGAAGTAGAGGGTTGAGCATTAGGTACTTGTACTTCTCTCTTCCATTTACCTGCAGTGATCAAGTCATCTTCCAACTCAACGGCAAGTGTTTTAACATCACTCATAGTTGCAACTCTTTGTCTACAGATCAAGAAACCTATCTTTGAAGGCATGGAATTTATAAAAAAACATTTCAAATTATCGTCTAAGGGTTTCTAATTTACGAGAATTTTATGAACAATTTTATCAAATTTAGCTACAAAATCTCTCATAGATTTTGGAATCTCCTATTTTAACTGGGCTAATTGAGCCAAAAGAGAGTGATCATCCTCTGCTACTTTGAACCTAGCTTCAAATCTTGTTTTCAAGTCCTACCAATTTGTTATTACACTATTTGGAAAGTGATAAAACCAATATGCAGCAGTTCTAGTTAATGTTTGTACAAACAACCTTACTGCAACATCTTCATGTTGGATAGCTATTATACCACAAGCAACATTGAATGCATTCAATTGTTCATCAACCATGATATTCCCATCACCACTAAATTTTGGCAAGTGATCTCTCACTCCTTTGGGTAAAGCATTCAAATTTAAACCCAAATTCAGCGGACCTACTACGACCCCCCAAGGATTGTTTGTTGCCATTGGAAGAATGATATTGAGAGGTGTTGGGTTTATTACACTTGGTAAATAAACACCATGCAAGGTTAGGACTTGGCAAACTAAGGATACAGTGAGTGAAGGAGACGAAGAAGGAGGTCTACTTCTTGATCGTCTCTTAGGTGAAAAGGATGACTGAAAATTTAGGTTTTGTAATTCTTGAAAAACAAAGTCAACTATTCCTTCCCACCTTTGAGACCTAGTATATCTTCTTGGCTCCAGTCTGTCTACAATGCAAAATTTTGATGGCACCCAAAAAGACTCTTAAAATTTGACAATCCAATTCTTTGTATCCTGTAACCAGACGACCAGTCTTATTATTCGATTCCCCAGTAGAGTCACCAAAAAATCTGTTGGTTAACAGATTTGCCTTTTCTTCAATTTTTATGTGTTTTTTAAATAAAGACTCGTGCACACCCTTTATGAAAAAGAAAATGTACCAATAGTTGGGTGAACCAAGATTTGGTTTACCCTCTACATAAGAGTGTAGCTCCTCATAATATGTTAAATAATTTTTTATGCAGATTACTCAAGAAACAAACACACTTTTTACCAGAAAGCAAGAAAGGCTTCCACATTCATTTGTCAACACAAAAGAATGCTGCAAAATATTTATTAATAAGTATAAAGCTCACAGACTTAATCCCCATATGCATTCATTCAACATTAAATTTATTTCATCCATAATACTCAAAGTAATGAAATGTTGAACGATTCTCGCTCATGTCTCACAGGACAAGGGGGATCAAAGTCATTTAAACAACTATGAAGTACTATTTAAACAAAGAAAATCAATGAATCCACAAACTAAGATAAAGCCGGTAATGAAGAAAATGTATTCAGCGCATAAGCATATATCCCAACAGAGACTGCTAATCTTTCAAATGCACAGATTTGAAGATCAAACCACAATATTATTTTCATTCAAAAACCAAAATTATCTATACTAAAAATCCAAAGAAAACTCTTTTTTTTTTTTCTTCACTAAAAATTTTTTGTACCTTTTAAAAGACTTATCCCACCATATAAATAGCCTCCAGGCTATGATAGTTTGTTACAAATAAAATCAAAGTTAAATGATTAACTCTATCCCAAAGTTAAAGAAGTCTAGTTTCATAAAACTGAAGAGCAATAACTAAACTAAAAATGCGGCATGAACCACAAGCAAAGAAAGCATGATCAAGCTCGAGCAGATGATGTGGCTTCAGCCTATCTATCTTGTGATCCGGGAGTACTATGAATGTTCCACCATTCCAAGTGAGTTGTTGAGAAGTTTAAGATGAGCTGGTAATGTGGGAGGCCTATGTGCAAAATTCATTGCTTCCATACTTCTTTCTTTTTACCTACCTGTAGGAGATTACTCTTATGCATCTCCAAATGATTGAAACAGACAACCAACATAGATCCGATTCTTGCGACCTTTGAGAAGTCCTCAATTGTTAAGGACTTTGCATCCTGAATCTATTGTATTCGATCTTTGAAATCCCGAATCATCTGTGATGAATCCTCAAGCGTTTTCTTATCCTCTCTTAAGAGCTGAAGATCTATGCATTTCATGTCTTTTTGCATAGTGTCATTCAACTACTTCAATTCTTTTAAAAGCTTGAGGAATTCTTCATGTCCTTGTTGAATGATTGAGTTCCTCCACTCAATGTTTTCTTTGCAAACAAAGAGTATGTTATCATCAAGGCCATGCACCATCTTCTTAGCGAGGAAGTTCATTACCCCATATTTTTATGTATCTCTCATCTACCTTAACATAGCCAGCCATTTGCTTTTCTCTTTCTCCCAGGCAACCATCTCTGTTTCTAGCTCTTTCCCAACATATTTTGCATTCTTAAACACTTTGACCAAATCACAGATATAACTTGTCCCTTGTTGTGCAATTGATTCAAGCCATTCACTAAAAATATATGTGATCATTCGGCTCCTTTGAACCTGATCAACTAACTTCTGATTCAAAGGTGATTTTGGGTCGAATGATAAAGAAACTTGGGAGAGGCCAAGGATTTGGATTCTGCATAGCATTAATACATTGGGCCATCTATATTAGAATTTGCTTCATCTCACTTTTATCTTTCTCATCCTTCCAGGTCCTTGTGAGAATCCTTTTAGATGAAGATTCCAAGTGTTTAACATCAGCGGCCCAAGAAGTTGTCCCTAGATCCATCTTTTTGGTGATAAAGTCTTTCTCAGTAACATTCTCAATCTCTTTATCTATCGGAGGTCTAGCTACCTCTGCAACCCAGTGTCCCATTTGCTCATCCACATCAATCATGGTTTCTATTTTGAGTCTTTTGGACTTTGAAGTCTTTCCCAAGCATTTGATAACCATATCCTCCATTGGGATTGAAATAGGAATTGCATTCCTCTTTTTGGTAAGTGAGGCACTCAGCTACTTAGGAGTGGTGGATGTTTCCTTTGGCAATGGTGATTGTTGATTACTGGTGACAACAGCCATAGAATTCCTAGAATCTTCAGGTTGCATGATTTCTTTTCCACTATTTGCAGCATCTGGGAGGGGTTGATCTTGCATTTGGGCATCCATTGTTTCTTGAGTTTCCTCCTCATAATCTAAGTCCACTACTAGTGAACTTGCTAGGGTTTTCTGATTACTTTTCCTGCTATGTGATCTGGTGACACGGGCAGAAGCTGAACCCACAAAAGACTCTCCTAGACTTGTATTCTTAGTCTTCTCCATCCTTTGTTTCCTTTCACTTGCAATATCAACAACAACATTAGAAGAAAGAAGAGATGTTTGGGAACCCACACGCGTTCGACCAAATTTCTTATCCTTAAGTGCAGGAACAGGCTTTTATTTGAAATGGCGATCCTTCAACCATTTCTCTATTCTTCTGATTACATTAAAGGTTTTGGATTGAATGCTATCGTGCCCTTTTCTACTCCAATCAATTTCTGGGATAGGATGTCCATGTATCTTCTCATCAAACTTTGGGTCGACTACTTCTTCATCTCCTTCTTCTTGCATCCCAGAAACATTCATGGATAGGCCCATTGTCACAATTTGTTGAACCATGAACCTTGACCACAGCCTTCTTCTGACTTTGAACTCATCAACACAGTTCTCCCAATAATCCTCCAATTGAGGTTCATGTTGAAAATCACTATCCACTTCTAAATTTTCTCTAGAAAATGCCCGACTATCAAATTTGTATCTGGCAACATACGGTTGAAGCTTTAACCTTTTGAATTCAATTTCAAGGTTCAATGCATCTGAAACAGATGCACAACTATAGTGGCCAAGTTCTATAGGAAATATCACCCCGAACTTCCCTCCACTCTTGTTGTCAATGTATGCCAGTTGAGGACAGACCTCGATTAAAACATAACTATCTAACACAAACCGGGCCAACCTGAAAGGTTCACCCTGAAAACCGCCAACTCGAATATAAGTGAGCTGGGGAAATTGGATAAAATAAATACCATAAATGTCAATGAATTCCATGGCCTCCATTGTCAATCTTTTATTTATGTTTCACTGCAACTCGTGAACCAATCTCCCTGCGAAAATGTCATTCCACCTCATAAAATTATTTGCATATCTATGTTCCTGCAGGTGAGGATAATATTCATACACCTTTATCCCATCAATCCAAGGTTCATGATGCAACACATTCCAATCTTGGGTACATGCAAGAATAAAAAACAAATATGATGACATAAAGAAGCCACTCATTCATGCAAACTTGTTCAGACTTTCATGCAATCTTTCTGCAATTACCCGCCCCCAATCCAGGTAGGCACTCCCATTCAACATGACTTGGATATAGAAGTACATCCAATCTTCTCAATAGAAGGCATGGGCATTCCCTTTTAACATATTCAAAAGAATGACAATGTCCCGTACCTTTTCTACGAAGTGTTCTCTGGTAAGCAGCCTTGACAATCTAGACCCACCTTTTTGAATCTTCAGTAGCCAATTTCTTGCAATCACACTTTTATAAGTTCTCTTCTTCTCATAGAAGAATGAATGTGATGTACCAACAGTCCAGTCCTCATATTTCTCTTTATGAGGTATACCCATGGTTGTCGTTACAGTCTCTCTATCAATTTTTAACAGCACTTCGCCATTGACATTCCAGACACATTTGTGCTCTGCATCATACATATTCATACATTCTAGTACCAACTTTGGGCATGGTGCAGCAATGGGGAATGTGGCAGCCTCAACCAAACCACTCTTCACTATTCTTTCCATCATTGAATTCTGAACTGGGTTTTTGACTCTCTCGAGAAAATCAGAGAGGTCCGCTAGAGCTAATGAAGTATCTCCCATCTCTAGGAGTGACCTAACCAGGCATGAAGTGCGGCCTAATTTGGGTAGGGTGGACCTCATTATGGCACCTCTCATTTAAACAAGCAATTACAAGGATGCAATGACATTTATACATAGCAAAGGAGAACGAACGACAGCTAATTTCCAGAATAAGAAAATACAGCAGAAGAGAGAATGACTGAAACTAATCTGGTTTCAATAGCAAATTCTTGAAAAGCTTCTATGCGCAAACAAAATACCTTCTATTTTTCTCGCTTGCATTACAAGTGAAGAAAATTCTAGAGACAATTGCTAGCTTCCGCAAGAATGATAGATAAAATCACACTTAAAACCTAGCAAGTTGTACAAATTAAGGAAGTTTCTGCGAGCTATCGCCTAATTTGACATATAGTCGACATGCATTTACTTTTTGGATCACTTCATATCACGACTCACGATCTATCATAATTGCTTGTCATAATTTTTAGAAACTAAACTTTTTGAAAACCCCGAAATATTATCTTTTCCCACGGCCACCTTACTTTATGATGCATCTATCAATTTTGCATAGAACTTTTCGGTCTTTAAGAATTCAGACTTTGAACCTTGAACCAAGAACCAAAAGATTCAAAGGTTCAAGTTCAAACACAAGAAAGATCACAGAACAACATAGAACATCAACTTCGCGACAAGACAAATAACAATTAATGAGCGAAGACGAAACCGACGCATGACCAACTTTGAATATTGAACCTTGAACCAAAAAGGGTTCAACGATTCAAGTTCAATACAAATTACAACAAAGCACCCGCCTTATCAGAGATCAAAGCCACGAAGAGAAGTCCTTTGAGCGCGTTTTGAAGTTTAAACCTTAAACTTTAAAAAGGTTCAAAGAGAAAAATATATATATGACCGAAAGGGAAAGAATGACCAAAAGGCGACCTCTGCGTTTGAAATTTTAATGAAAACTGGGGGTGAACTAACAGAATACCTTATAGGGATGTTATTTTGAAAATGAAAGATATTTCAAATTAAATCATATTTTTATTATATATTTTAATGTGATATAATTATATAATATTATATTTAGGCGAATATTGGAAAATCATAAGAGTAAATTAATCTTGAAGAAAAGTGACTACAAATTTTTGGGATTATGGGCGACAACCAGCATTTAGGGGCGTGGGCAGATGTTACTTGGGAAGATCCACCTCATACCCCGCAATGGGTTTTTACCAGAGGACGATTAGAGGATAAGGCTCTTCCGATTACGACGCCAAACCACAAGACATGGTTTAGGTCGGTGTCTAGGTACTTTCTGGGGTTCTTTAAACATCAGCGTCACTTTCCTCGAAGGAAATTTCCTGTGATCAATCATGCTTGGTGGTTTGATTTTCATGGGAAGCATGGGTAGAGGCAGGTGAATCCAAAAAAATGGGGAACCGCTCATGGTGAAAGTTGTTCATTTGCATGGGTGGTTGATTCACGAAATATGGAGAAAGAAGTTAGGGTTTCAGCAGGGGTGCCTATCAAAGTGGGAAACAAAGAATCGGAGGTTAGGGTTTCAGTTTCTGAGACTCAGGCGGATGGTTAGGTAAATTCAACTCCTAAGGAAGCTAGCCCCACCATGGAAAAGGTAAGTAATGATCCTCCATCACTTGCTTGGGTACCGATTCCTTGCATTGATCTCCTAGGCTCTTATGTTGATTAAAAAGCTTACTCCCTACATTCAAATGCTATTATTGGGTAACTCTAGGGGGATTAGATTTGTCTGTCCAAATTTTATAATAAGTTGCAGAAACGTTGGGCAGATATTCATTATTTTTAGCTTCTTTCAGCCAATACTTTTATTATTGTTTTTTATTCTCCTTTGGTTCGCGATAAGGTTTTGGATTCTGCTCATCACTGGTTTGGGAAGCACTTACTTTTGGTTTTTGCTTGGAAGCCTTTATTTGTTCCTTCTAAGACAAACAGAAAATTATCTCCCTTTTGGCTTGGACTGCCAAAGCTTCCCTTTGAATTTATGGATCTCGATGTTCTGCAACAAATTGGGAATTCATTTGGAACTTTTGTCACTTCCACTTTGGATTTTGTGGAGGGGGAGGTTCTGGTAAAAAATTGTGTATTATTTAATCCTCAGAATGTTCACCCCCGTACTTGTAATATTAAGTCTCATGATGGGATTTGGTGACAAAATATAGAGAAACTGGACTCTGAGCTTCTGAAATCTCCCCTTATTTTAGATGCCCCATTTTTTTTTAATTTTAAAAAGAATCAACTGGTGACGGGTCCAATAGGTGTTAATAATTCAAAAGAACTTTCAAAACCTATCATTTCTCAGTCAATCTCTAACACTATGTTACATTCTCAGAAGATTATTGATAGTAATGGGAAAGGTCTGAATAACCTTGGCTCTGGTTCCCATTTCAATTCCACTCAGGCTATTGTTTCTCCTTCCATTAACATCTCGAAAGAAATTTCAAATCCAATTTCAAACTTTATTAGGGGGGAATCTGAGAATATTTTACATTTTCAGGAAGCCATTGACAATTCTAAATAGGCTCTTGCTTTTCCTTTTGAATCAATAGCCTTGGATACTTCGAAGAAAGATAATATTTTTAAGGCTTCTGAAGTAGAGATACCTCCTGATTCTGCCTTAATTGCTCAAATCATGCTTTTAGCTTCCAATACTTTTGTTCATGGCCCAGAAAATCTAGATAAGGAGATAAAATTAGGTTTTAATGAGATACCCGAAGTAATTGTGCCTGATATTGAGTTAGTTCAACAAGTGAATGAGCTTCTGAATGATCATGCTCCCCAAGGTGAGGAGGAGGTGGCTGATAGGGTTGTTTGCTCTATTGACAGTGATTTAGGAGAAATTAATTCCTCTCTCCCTATTGTCTCAACATCAAATCCTTTTGAGATTTTTGCTACTAAAGATTTGGGTTCAGGTGATAAGTCGACTATTTTTTCTCCACCACACAATGTTAAAGATTTGCCAGTTGTCCAAACCACATTGATATTGTCCCCTCCTTTTGGTTCTCCTAGGAGAGGTAGGCCTCCTAAAAATATTAAGACTCAACTAGAGATTGATGCTGGGATACAAAAGACTCTGTCCCTTTCTCCTAGGATTGGTTAGGAAAAGAAGTCGCTCTCTTTAGGCAAACAGAAAAAGGGTAAACTGCCTTTGACTAGTCCTCCTGTGACTAGGTCTGGGGCGGTTAAGAGGAATTTGTAGAATTTCTTTGGAGATAGCACTAAATCTCTGGATATTGAGAAGAGGGGAGTCTCGAACTCCCCTCGTGATCAATGAAACTTATATCCTAGAATGTTAGGGGCTTAAACGGCCCTAACAAGTGACGCTTGATTAAATCCCAATTGGATTTAGTCAAGTGTGATTTGGTTATGTTGCAGGAAATGAAATTGTCTAAAGAGTTTGCTAATGTGCTTTTCTCATCTTGGAAAAAGTGGAATTCTCTTTCTTGTTCTTCCTCTGGTGCTTCTGGAGGTTTAGCATTATTATGGAATACTTATAATGTTGATGTGCAATTAGTCTCTTCGGCGGTAAATTGAATGTTGTTCTTGGTTACCAGCAAAGTTTCGAGGGTAAAGGTCTAACTGTTTAATATTTATGCTCCTTCAGGGATTCAAGGAAAGAATAAGTTATGGAGGGTTGTTTAATATTTATGCTCCTTAGAAAATGGTGGGAGTCTTCTCCCTTCTGTTCTGGGTCTCGTATGTTTCAGCTTGTCAAGAAGTTAAAATTCTTAAAATTGAACATTAAAGAATGGAATATTTCACACTTCAAAAATATTTTTCACGAAAAACAGAGAATTCAGGATTTACTTGAAACTTTTAACAAGCATGTGCTTGATCATGGTATGGTTCCTCAGGTGTTTAATGAATTAAAATCTTTAAAATTAGAACTTCAAGAGATTCTGGCAAGGGAAGAGATATATTGGCGACAAAAGTCTAGAGAAGTATGGTTGTCTGATAGGGATAGAAATACCAAGTTCTTTCACTCCTCTACTATGTTAAAGAGGAGTAGAAACAGGATATCTTGCATTGAGGATCCTTCGGGGAACATGCTTACAGAGCCAGAGGAGATTTCTTCGAAGGCAGTTAGATTTTTCAAGTCATTATTATCTTCTAAAGGTGGCAATTTTAAAGATGATTTTATTTCTGATATACCATCTTTCGTATCTTCAGAGGACAATAGGATGTTGATGTCTCCTTTTTCACTAGAAGAAGTTAGAATTGTAGTCTTTGCTATGAGTCCTGATAAGGCTCTGGATCCGGATGGGTTTACTCCCTTATTTTTTTAGAAGTGTTGGGACTTTGTGGGTAAGGATATGCTTCTAGCTCTTGAAGAAAATAGGCGAAATAGGTCAATTTTGAAGGAACTTAATACCACGATGGTTGCTATTATTCCTAAAAAGGAGATTGCTAAATCTTTTGCTGACTTTCATCCTATTGTGTTATGTAATACCTTATATAATTTTTTTACTAAGGCAATCTCTCTTCGGCTATCCAAAATTCTTCCTAAACTCATTTCGGTGGAGCAAGGTGGTTTTGTTCCTAGTAGGGAGACTCTGAAGGGGGCTATTGTGGCCCATGAGGTACTACACTCTATTTCCATTCAAAGAATCTCGTCCATGATTTTGAAATTAGACATGATGAAGGCTTATGATAGAGTGGAATGGAGGGCTTTAGGTCTGATTTTGGAAAGATTAGGATTTTCTAGGGCTTGGGTCAAATGGATTAATGCCTGTATCTCTTCTGCAAGGTTCTCAATTTTAATTAATGGATCCCCTTATGGTTCTTTTTCCTCCTCTCGAGGTTTAAGGTAGGGGGATCCATTATCCCCATTTATGTTTATACTTTTAGCTGAGTCTTTTAGCTGGGCTATTAAGGCTGCAAAAATGAAAGAACTTTGGTTAGGGGTGAAAATCCCGAGAGTGCCAGGATCTATATCTCACTGCCTATTTGCAGATGATACCTTGTTATTTGGTCAGGCATCTATGTGGGAAGCCCTCATCATTAAAGATATTATTCAAAATTATGTTGCTTTTTCAAGACAGAAAGTGAATAATGAGAAGTCAAAAATCTTCTTTTTAAATACCCCTCAATTAGTCCAGAATAGATTATTGAATTTTTGGGGTTTTGAGCCTAGTTCTCTTCCATGTATTTATCTGGGTATTCATTTCTTTATCAAACAAGATAAATCAAGTTTTTGGGATAAAATCATTATTTTCATCTCAAAGAGAATTCTTTCTTGGAATCACAGATGGTTGAGTCTGCCTAGGAAAATTGTTCTCATTAAGTCTGTATTAAATGCAGTTCCTATTTATCTCATGTCAGTGCTAAAATCCCCAAAGGATGTGTTGGTAAGTTTGCAGGATACCCTTAGGTCCTTTCTCTGGAGTAGTAATAAAGATGGGAGGAATAAACTTCCTCTGGTGGCCTGGGATAAAGTTTGTTTGCCTAAGAACTTAGGGGGTACAGGGATCAGAAATTTGGAAAAATAGAACTTAGCTTTAGGGGCTAAATTAATCTGGAATTTGTATGAGAAATCAGGATCTTTATGGGCTCAAATTATGTTTGCCAAATATCTTAATAATAGTCCTAGAGAGTATATCTTTCAAATCTCGAATTTACCTTCAGGATCAGTTATGTGGAACTTCATATGTAAATGCAGATCTGTTATTTTACCTAATCTCTCTTGGATTGTCCATAATGGAACTAAGATTAGATTTTGGGAAGAAAGGTGGAATGGTCACCCTCTATTAAGGTCTTTAAGGAACTGGTCTCCTCTGATATCTATTCTTTCTTCCCTTTGGGGAGTCTTCGTGGCAGATTATTTTGACACAATACATAGTGGAAATTTGAGGTTGGCTAAATGGAAATCTATTAACTTTTTGGATATTGATCAAGATTTGAAGAGGCAGTATACCAAGGTCTTGAGTGAAAGGGTGATTATTCTCTCTGATTCTGAAGATGAACTTGTGTGGACAAAGAATATTTCTAGTAAATACATGATAAAGGATGGTTATAATTTTCTTATGACCAAGAATGATCCTCCTCCTTGGCCTTATAAGCTTTTTTGGCACTCGGCCTGCTTTCCAAAAGCCGGTGCTTTTGCCTTGCTGGCAGTTCAAGATAGGGTACTTACAGGCATGAGGTTGGATAGGCTTGGTATCACTGTTGCTTTCCCTTGTGTGTTATGTCATAAAAACTTGGAATCCTCTTCTCACCTATTTCTTCATTGTGACTTTACATATAAATGTTGGCAATGGTTGTTTGATAAATTGAATTTGGCTTTTGTTATGGGAAAAGATCTAGCTTCCTTCTTTAGTTCTTGGCCATTTTTGTTTTCTTCATCCTTTTATGCTTGTCTCTAGATTATTTCTCCATCTATTTTAATCTAGAATATTTGGTTAGAGCAAAATAATAGGATCTTTAGAAATACTAGCTCTTCTCTTCTCGAGGTCTTACTGAAAATTGAATCGTCTATTTCTGAGGTTGCTTTGTCTCATATAAGAAAGAACTTGGAAAACCTTACATCTTTCTCACATTGGGATAGTAGGGTGACCAGGGTTTGGAGGATGCTATCTATCCTTCCCTCTCATGGATCAATTTTTAAAAAGGGTGATGCTTTAAACAAAAGAATTTTGGCCTCTTGGAAACCTCCTCCTCTTGGTAAGTTTAAATTAAACTTTGATGGAGCCTCTCATGGAAACCCTGGCTTGGCTGGAGTAGGTATGGTGATTTTTGACCATCATATTTGCATTATTCATGCTCAGTGTCACTCAATTGGCAATCAGACTAACAATTTTGCTGAATTTAAGGCTTTGTCTTTGGGCTTGGAGTTGGCTATCTCCCTACGAATTAAGGACCTCATTATTGAAGGGGATTTAATGGTGATCATTTAGAGTGTGTTAAAAAGGAATTCACATTGTTGGTAGTTGCAGTATCTTCTAGACCATATTCTACAGCAATTATAATTCTTTGATTCTTACTTCATTACTCATTGTTATAGAGAGATAAATAGAGTTGCAGATTTTCTGGCTAACCTAGCTATTGACAGTAATGCTAATCTATGTGATGTAAGTTCCGAAGAAATTCTTGTTTCAATTTTAAAATACTTGCAGTGATATGAGGGTTTCTTGGTATCTGAATTTTGGTGTCTACTCTCTTTTGCTAGTCAAGGTAGTCATGGTTATTGTATATGTCCAACTGACAATGTGGCTTCGTATGTGGGAAATTGTTCTGATATATGTAGTTTGGTTACGAGCTAACATAGGCAGTAAGGGTGACTATTTTTATTGGCTAGTAGAGTGGCGGCTCAGTGTTGATTTTGTTTATCTCTAAAAGCTTTTATTTTGTCCTCGCACAAGGGGCATTTATGTTTCCTTTGTTTATGATGCACGATAAGTGTGTCATGCTCAGCCCTTTTGTATGAGGATTAATGATGTACTGTATTTTAGCTTAGGTGGTGCTACTTTAGTACTTCTTGCAGAGGTAATGGTGTGGTATAATCATTATTTATTTTGTTTCCTTGGTTTATTTGGATTCTGTATCGGCCGGGATGCATCACTTGAAATGATTTTTTGGAAACTTGGTATTTTACACGAGCGGGTCATTCATTATTGTATAAGGTGGCTTAATTGATAAGGTTTTTAGTTGCTTTTTATTTTGCTTCGGCTATATATTGATTATCATTGCAGAACTCATCTCTTACCTATGTTGAAGGAAGCTCGGTGAGTATTTTTCTCTATGGTGTAGGTAATTATTTCTCATGTCTGTTACACCTTTGATATATCGTGTTTCATTAGATTCACCAGTGGTAGAGATTGTTGATAATAATGGGTATGATTTGAGAAGATTGGGAGAGTTTTTATATTGCATAATTTGGAGTTGGAGTCTGAAATTCATAGGGTGGTGGGGAATTCTTGGTTGCTCTCTCCTTCTTTTATCCTTTTTTTAGAAGTTTTGTCTCATTTTTTTACTATATGTTATGATCTATTGTGGGATAAGACTCTGGTCCAACTTATTTCATCTAAATTCATGGCTCCTCCATTGCTTGATATGCATTATCTTGTATCAGCTTTGGATAGTTATAATTTTGACATGGGTACTCTTCCTTATGGGGGTGTCCTTTCTGTTCAAGATCTCTTGGAAAATGGATACCATGGAGAATTGATTTTTGAAATTCGAATGGGCCTCATTTGTGACACTATTGATGATGTATTAAATGCTTTAGAGAGGTTGCTTAATTTTGTATCCCCCCATATTGTGAGTAGGGCACGGGATGCGTTAATCGGTCTACATGCTTTGATTAACTTATGTTTTATTTCATCTACTTCTCCTCTCCCTATTGTTGTACAGGCTCTTGTTCCTCACGAAGTTTGGCCTACTCCACCAATTGAGAGCTCTAGTAATTGGTATATGGCTGACTAATCACATGTTTTTCATAATTATCTCTTACTTTTTTTGCAGGTGGTCTATGGGAGGGTGGAATTGGATGCCACTTTGCACTTGTGGTGCAGGTTTTTTGGGCGGCTCCATTTGGCTCAACTTTCTTGATTTTGGATAATATTGGTCTAATTCAGTTTTGACATAATGGATTGTCATTTGTATGCTCCCCTTTCAGTACAAGTATATGGGCTTTTGGGTGTCTCGGCATGATCTTCTCGAGGAGATATTTTTTGATATTCAGCCCTTCATTTTGTAACCAGCTGATGCTCCCCACTTGGTAAATGACTATGGGCTCCTCAGTGTCTCTGCATGATCTTCTCAAGGAGACATTCTTTGCTATCCAGCTCCTCATTTGTAGCCAGCTGAGAGGTATAATTAGTTGATGAACTTTGTATCTAGATATGTCCTATGGGACTTCTTTTGTATGGATTTGGGTGGGTCTATGGATCATCTGGATATCCAACAACTTTTTTGTAAGGGTAGTTTAGTTTTTTGGTTTATATTTAAGGCGATAACCAGAGGTTTTCTTGTGGGTTCTTTCCTATCGGTATGCCTTTTGAACACGTTGTAAACATTTTTAAATATAATAAAAAAAATTAGTGGCTTGCCCACTTTTATTAAAAAAAACAAAAAAACAGAATACCTTATAGGAAATTAAATATTAGGGGTTAACTAATTAATATAGTTGATATTGTGCATTATTATATTCAGTTAATTACTTTGTTAATGTGTTAATCTAAATTATTCTTTAGAAGATAATTTATTATAAAGGAAATTAGTTATTTGAATTTAATTGTTTTTTTTAGATTAAATTCAAAAAGGCAAATTAATATTTAATTAATTTAATTTAAAATTATTTGTGTGTTTGTGGGAGTTAAAAAATAATAAATTAATTAATTAATAATTTTATGACAAGAATCTTGGCATGCAAATGATGGGATGGGAGTTACATTTATTTGAAATATGGAGTTATTTTTATTGGTGGGTATTTTTTCTTTTTGGGAAAAAAAAAACGCTTTCCATGAAGTTTTGGAGGGAGCTCTACAAATTTCATGTTTTCTGGATTTTGGGGTTTCAAGATCTTGGGGAAAAACTCTGGTTTGGGGAAAATGAATTTAGAGGATTTGTTTGAACATTCTGGATTGGAGCTCATTGAATTGGTACTCTAAAATCTCTGCTTCTCTCTTTGTTCTCCTACCCTAATAGCATTAAAAGCTAGGTTTTGAATCCTCTCTACTCGTGCATGTTAAATTTAGTTGTAATTGAATAAAAATCAATTTGTGTGCCTTAATGGAAACAGGAAAATGAAATGGGTTTGTCTATTTATAAAGGGAATTAGGGGTTTTCTTATCTCTCAAAATTTATTTTGGGATCTGATATTGATTTCATTATTCAATGTTGAATTTCAAATCTGTGCATTTTTGGATCATGTAACAAATTGGGTACTTCATCATTACCTGTGAAATATTTGTGATTCATATTTGTTCTGAGTATAAAAATATGTGTACATGTGTGTGTGTGTGTATACACACACACACACTTATGTATGTATGAGTGTATTCGTATGTGTTCTTTTTGTTTTAACAGATCAATATATAATAACAATTTGTACCTTAGTTGTGCCTCTATTTGTGACTGCATGTATTATGTTTATGGTCGTATCCATATGTATCCGTAGTCACCCTTTTTGTTGGGGTTGTGGGCTATACCCACAACCATGGGTAGGTCCACATATGTGGGTATTCACCCACAGCAGTGGGTGATACCCGTGGCTTGGCACCTTATGATGTCTATAGTATAACACGAGATCAATAATGTTAGGCAACGTGTTGGAAAATATATATATGTATTTGTCAGTCAGTGATATTAATCGAATTTATTCTTGTTGATATTTGCGATTATATATATAGATATATAAAGACATTCATATATGTTCATTTTCAGTTGTAGATAATGCAGTCTACTCTATTTGTATTCAATTTTGGAATTGTTTATGTTTTGATTATATTTAAATAATTTATGAATATATATGTATGTATGTATGTATGTATGTATGTATGTATGTATGTATGTATGTATGTATGTATGTATGTATGTATGTATGTATGTATGTATGTATGTGTGTGTGTATAAATTAGTCGTGAGCTCTGAATTCTTGTTTTATTGTTATTGAGCAAATCATGATTATAGAATGGTTTTAATATATTATGTTGTCATAGATTAATGATTAATGAATAATGAAAATTAGCTTTATTGTGTAAATGAGAATTGAATGAATTTTTATGTTTTGGATTTTGGAATCTTAGAAACTTAACGTTAAAATTGAATTAATGGGGTTTAAAGATTTATCTTGAATTCCTTGATTTTATAGTAGAATAGTGCCTTATGTTTGACTTTATGAGACCATGGCATTGGTTTGGTTGTTTATCAAAGTCGGATACTTGGTTATTTTGCTTTAAGTGAATTTATCTTCCAGAGGATAGGTCAGTGTGTGAGTTTATTTTGTCCTTGTATGCTTGAGATTAGTGCCTTGTATGTTTTCCTTGATAGTGAGCTATCATTTCCTGATACCTTTGAATCAGTGGACTTTTGTGTGCTATATGGACATTCCTAGCCTATTGATGGTTTGACCTCTTGGAGATCTTTTTTATAGCAAGTGACTAGGCCTTGCTATGGTTATTTTCTTGTCACCTTGTGTTTTGGGCATCATGGCCATGTGATTTTATTTGTTTCCTAGGTGCAAGTCAAGGGGGAGTGGCTTCCATTGGGGGTCGGGACCCAAAGTGGTTGCTAGGGTAACTCAATGGGAGTTTAGTAATCAATTGAAAACATAATTAATGAACTTGGGTGGGTAGTTAGTTCACATTAATCAAGATAATATTATTACCTCTTTTGCCTTCAAACACTCCTTTAGGTTTGGTGTAAGTAGAGAAGGCCTGGAATGGCGTCCACCAATCTTATCTCTTTGAAAGGTTGGTGTGGTCCACTCGTGTTTGTATGAGGGTTGAGGATCGGGAGAGGTTACCAGGGTAACCCAAAATGGGGGTCGACACCTACTGAAGACCTACCAGGGTAACTCATGGCAACCTAGTGATGACCCGCTTCCCTATTGCTACCTAGTGGTAACTTGCATCTTTTGATCCTTCTGTTGATTTTTTTGAGTGTCCGAAAGTGGTTGGTTAACTTTTGTTGTATTTCCTTCTTGGATTGCTTTGGGCCTCTAGAATTTGATTATTGTCTTTTGTGACTCGTATATTGTTGTTTCTATCATGAGCCTTTTGTGTATCATGTATTGTTGATTCTCTCGTGAGCCTCTTGTATACTATGTCTGGTGGATTCTTTTGTAAGTATAGTTTTGTTGATTCTTTTGTGGTTCTTGATTGGTACACTTGTATGTTTTGCTTCTGCCTTGTGGATCTGGCTGATACTTCCTAGCACGGGGGGTGAACCTATTGGTACCACATGGTTGGGTGGAGTGTTATTCACACCCATTGGGTTTTGGCTCTTTCTGCATCATGTTCATGGAGGCTCGTGAGAAGATTGAAGACTATCTTGTTGTACCAGATTATGTATTCATCCCATCATGGGACTCTTCGAGATGTATCATTTGGATCCAATGTTAAGTAATTGTTGAACATATGTATGATCTCATACAATGTAATTTGTATCATGTGTACCTTGTAAATGATAGATGTGCATGGTATAGGAGTTCCTTGTTTGGTTTATTTGGTTGTTGTTAGACCTTAGGTAGCTACGTTATGGGGCCTTGAGGACAATTGTAGTCGTTAAATGTGTATCATTTTATATCTCCTTATATGTATCTCTTGCATATGTATATGTAATCTATTTATCCAAAAAAAAAAATATTCACAATTTCTTTTCTTGGGTTGTTTTAGTCCTCTTGGCCTCATAGCGGGGCATGACACTTGGTATCAGAGCCCATGATCAGACATTGGGTTCTCTAGGTGTTCTTGGGTTCATTCGCTGCTTGTTTGTTTCTGTGTGTGTGTAATTCTTGTCATTAGCTCATCTCATTGTGTCATTGTACTGTCTAAGAGGATGTTGAGAGGTCAAGGTAGAGGTCATGGTAGAGGTCGTGGAAGAGGTCGTGGTAGGGGATGCGACAGAGGGGTCGCAACTGACAGCCCTCGCAAAGTTCCCACGGTGATTCTAGGAATCATAATCATGAGCAGTCAACTTCGGCAAGGAATCAGTTGCAACTAGAAACTCCTTGATTGATTGGGTCCTCGCCAGAAGAATGGGGCTCATGAGAGGTCGCCTGTGAATCCTCTTAATGACATGTCAGAACGGGAGGCTTCCTTCATGAGGGATTTGATGAGAACTCAGCCTCCTAAGTTTAATGGTGTCGAAACTAGTCTTGAGGCGGAGAATTGGTTGATAAAGATAGACTGATGTTTCGCGATGCATCCCTTCAGCACCAATACTAAAGCAAGATGTGCAATTATACACCTGAGGGGTTTTGCATCTACCTAGTGGCAGTTAGAAGAACAAAAGTTATGACTAGATATCAATACCATCTCTTGGGAATTATTTGTTGAACAATTTCTGACATGTTTCCTATCTGATCACTGGAGGCAGTGCATAGCAAACGAATTTCACGAATTGCATCAAATAAATATGACAATAGAGTAGTATGAGCGTTGTTTCTACAAGATCAAGAGATACGTGGGTATCATGAATGATACGACCATGTTGGTACAACATTTCATCAGAGGTCTTAGTGATCAGACTAGTGGAGAAGTACAAGTTTTAGAACCTAAGACCATGGAGGTAGCAATTGAGAAAGCCCATTTAGTTGAGGAGAAGCTTGCTAGGGAATTTGGGGGTCGCGTCGAAGTGTAGAATGATAGCACATCCATTGGTGGTTAGGGTTCTAGAGGGGGATCTCATGGTCAGTAGCAACATCAATCAAAGTGCAAGAACTTTGATCATCAACAGGGTGAGGGTTCTTTGTCAGGGAGGAATCAGAATTGGGAGAGGAATGAGCGTAATTGAAATGACCAGCTTCCACATAACACTGAGTTAGTGGTTAGTTGGAGTGGTCATTAGCAGTCAAGTACACCATCTGGTGGTGGTGGTTTTGGATGGTATGGGATGTTTTTCATGTGGCCAGTCGGGTCACATTGCTAGGTATTTCCCTCAGAAGGGTACTCAGGGATCTAGTTGTCGGCCAGTTGCATCAGAGCCCATAGTCAGAGATGTAGGCAGAAGCTATAGGATTCATGTAGTGGTTGAGAAGTGCCAAGAGGAGCATTAGGGCATGGTGATAGAGTCAAGAGGTCACGATCGGGGAGCAAGTTCTCAAGGATGTGGACGTTCAGGAGCTCAAACTTCGGGTTCTTAGAGATAGAGGTTTTGAGTAGGTCGGGTTTTAGTAGGATCTTTCAGTTGAGCCTTTCGTTTGTGTGAGTTCTTTCCTCAGTGGGCTTCTAGGAGTAAGCCTGATCCTAGGTGAGGAGGATGTAGTGCCCCTCTCTCTTTTGCCTTGTTAGACCTTGTGGCTTTGTATTTGGTGTGGTTCGGCCCTTTTGGTGTTGGTCGATTTTGGATTTGGTTGTAATGTTGACTATGCTTTTTTGATTCATATATGTGCCTTCTTACTCCATGCTTTATAATTTGTTGCAATAATGATGTAATTCTTGATGTATTTGTTGTTATATGACTTTGAATGATGACTATATGTTGATGTCTTTGATGTAATGATATGATGATTGTTTATGATGTTCTTATTAGATGTAATTCATGTTCAATAGTTAGAATTATTGTGATTGATTACTGATGAGTTTCTTCACGTTATCGATGCATATTGATTTGATGTACCATGCTTTTATGTTTGATGTGCTTGGGTGAAAGGGAAAAGCATCGCACTGCTCTTTATGGGAGAGCTAAGTCACTTCCATTCCCTATTTACGGTATGATTTTATGTGGTGTATATATGTACATGTTTGATAGTTTGTTTATGGAGTTGTAGGTACTAAGCGTCAACTCCACCTAAATCTTCAAGTCTGAGCATGATCTACAACCCAATGGTAAAGTGGAAAAGGGAGATATCAATCAGACCCCGCCAGGCACCCTGGTTCTTGTTGTCATCCATGTTAATGTTGGTAATGTTGTTTTTTTTCTTCAAGTTATTGGTCTTTTTCTCTTACCCTTGTGTTAGTGAAATATTTTATTAATGAAATATATTAATATCAATACCTTATAGGAAATTAAATATTAAGGGTTAATTAATTACTATAGTTGATAATGTGCATTATTATAATCAATTAATTTCTTTGTTAATGTGTTAATCTAATCTATTGTTTAGAAGATAATTTATTAAAAATGAAATTATTTATTTGAACTTTATTGTGTTTTGGAGATTAAATTCAAAAAAACAAATTAATATTTAATTAATTTAATTTAAAATTATTTGTGTGTTTATGGGAGTTACAAAATAATTAATTAATTAATTAATGATTTTATGACAAGAATCTTAGCATGCAAAAGATGAGATGGGAGTTACATTTCTTTGAAATATGGAGTTATTTTTATTGGTGGGGATTTTTGCTTTTTGGAAGAAAAAAAAAAAGGTTTTTCGTGAAGTTTTGGGGGGAGCTTTGCAAACTTCATGTTTTATGGATTTTGGGGTTTCAAGATCTTGGAGAAAAACTTTGGTTTGGGGAAAATGAATTTGGAGGATTTGTCTGAACATTCTAGATTGGAGCTCAATGAACTGGTACTCTACAATCTCTGCTTCTCTCTCTGTTCTCCTTCCCTAATAGCATTAAAAGGTAGGTTTTGAATCCTCTCTACTCGTGCATATTAAATTTAGTTGTAACTGAATAAAAATCAATTTGCGTGTCTTAATGGAAATAGGAAAATGAAATGGGTTTGTCTATTTATGAGGGGAATCTGGGGTTTTCTTGTCTCTCAAAATTAAATTCAGGATCTGATATTGCTTTCGTAAAAATTGGGGACTATTCAATGTTGAATTCTGAATCTGTGCATTTTCAGATCATGTAACAAATTGGGTACTTCATCATTACCTATGAAATCTTTGTGATTCATGTTTGTTCTGAGTATAAAAATATATGTGTACATGTGTGTGTGTATATATACATTTATGTATGTATGAGTATATTTGTATGTGTCTTAGTCGTGCCTCTATTTGTGACTGTATGTATTTTGTTTCTGGTCGTATCCATATGTATCCATAGTCATCCTTTTTGTTGGGGTTGTGGGCTATACCCACAATAGTGGGTGATACCCATGGCTTGGCGCCTTATGTTGTTTGCAGTATAACCCAAGATCGATAATGTTAGGCGACGCATTGGAAAATATATGTATGTTTTTGGTAGTCAGTGATATTAATCGAATTCATTCTTGTTGATGTGTGTGTGTGTGTGTGTGTGTGTGTGTGTGTGTGTGTGTGTGTCTCTCTCTCTCTCTCTCTCTCTCTCTCTCTCTCTCTCTCTCTCTCTCTCTCTCTCTCTCTCTCTCTCTCTCTCTCTCTCTCTCTCTCTCTCTCTCTCTCTCTCTCTCTCTCTCTATATATATATATATATATAAACATTCATATATGTACATTTTCAGTTGTGGATTAAAAGTCTACTATATTCGTATTCAATTTCGGAATTGTTTATATTTTGATTATATTTAAATAATTTATATAAATTAGTCATGAGCTCTAAATTCTTGTTTTATTGTTATTGAGCAAATCATGATTATAAAATGGCTTTAATATATTATGTTGTCGTAGCTTAATGAATAATGAAAAATTAGCTTTATTGTGTAAATGAGAATTGAATGAATTTTTATGTTTTGGATTTTGGAATCTTAGAAACTTAACGTTAAAATTGAATTAATGGGGTTTAAAGATGTATCTTGAATTCCTTGATTTTATAGTAGAATAGTGCCTTATGTTTGACTTTATGAGACCATGGCATTGGTTTGGTTATTTATCAGAGTCGAATACTCTATTATTTTGCTTTAAGTGAATTTATCTTCCAAAGGCTAGGTCAGTGTGTGAGTTTCTTTTGTCCTTGTATGCTTGAGATTAGTGCCTTGTATGATTTCCTTGATAGTGAGCTATCATTTCCTGATACCTTTGGATCAATGGACTTTTGTGTGCTAGATGGACATTCCTAGCCTATTGATGGTTTGACCTCTTGGGGATCTTTTTGAAGCAAGTGACTAGGCCTTGCTATGGTTATTCTCTTGTCACCTTGTGTTTTGGGTGTCATTGCCTTGTGATTTTATTTGTTTCCTAGGTGCAAGTCAAGGGAGACTAGCTTCCATTAGGGGTCGAGACCCAAAGTGGTCACTAGGGTAACTCAATAGGAGTTTAGTAATCAAGTGAAAACATAATTAATGAACTTGGGTGGGTAGTTCACATTAATCAAGATAATATTATTGCATCTTTTGCCCGCAAACGCTCCTTTAGGTTTGGGGTAAGTAGAGAAGTCTTGGAATGGCATCCTCCAATCTTGTCCCTTTGAAAGGTTGGTGTGGTCCACTAGTGTTTGTATGAGGATCGGGGGTCGGGAGAGGTTATCAGGGTAACCCAAGATGGGGGTCGGGACCTAGTGAAGACCTACCAGGGTAACTCATGACAACCTAGTGATGACACTCTTCCCTATTGCTACCTAGTGGTAACTTGTGTCTTTTGATCCTTTCGTGGATTGCTTTGAGCCTCCGGAAGTGGTTGGTTAACTTGTGTTGTATTTCCTTTTGTGGATTTCTTTGGGCCTCTGGAAGTTGGTTATTGTCTTCTATGACTCATGTATTGTTGTTTCTATCGTGAGCCTTTTGTGTATCATGTATTGTTGATTCTCTTGTGAGCCTCTTGTGTACTCTATCTGGTGGATTCTCTTGTGAGTATAGTTTTGTTGATTCTGAAGAGGATAAAATAGTGCAAAGTGAGAATAGATGGTTAGAAATCCAAGGAAACATTCAAAATGCAAACAAAACCATTTTATACCTTGCAAGCTATCATCTCCCTCGGATTGAGCTTGATGAAGTGAAGGCACCCCTTGATGATGCTCCACTTGATGTGCTCCTTTGATTTATTTGAATGTGGTTGGCTCTCCAATATTGTGCATAAATGGAATATGATGGATGGATGAGATAAGATGGATTGATGATCAAAGGATGAAATGGCTAAGTATGGATGAGTTCAAATTTTGGCATAGTAAGGGTATGAGGATGATTTCTTGGGCACAAACTAACAGCGTGGATTTACTATACTTGGAGATGAGATATGAGGGGATGGAGTCCTCAATTTATAGGAAGAGAATAGGAGAAATGGAGGGCTAGAATTGACCCAAGATGGAGGGTCAGGATTTCTTGTGAGCCCACACAAGGCCCAAGAGGGGATGACAAGACAAGTGTGGAGACCAAGAGATATGCCTTACAGGCATTTCTTGTCTCCACACTCCTCAAGGATCATTGGGAAGACTTCCCAATTCTCCTAGGGAAGAACAAGGAATAAAATATTCCTTGAGGGATAGAGATGAAGAATTAAAAATTCTTCAAAAAGGATGTTCATAGTGATTGGAGGAATTAAAAATTCCTTGGAGGATGGGATGCCTAGAGGAATGTGAGATTTTGAAAATCTCACATTCACCTAGGAAAAGAGCATTTAAGGAGGATGGTTGGATGGAAGGGACAAGGAGTTGACTTTGTGGCTAACCATGATGATTAGCCACTGGCAACTCATTAGGAGAGGGATTAGAAGAATGATTAGGTGGGATTAGGGTAGATAAGATTTGTAGGAGGATTTGACTAGGAGAGAGAATGAGTGGAGGGAATTAAAAATTAGAAGAATAATGCTAAGTACGTTTAGGGAGCTTCTAGAAGAATTCATTAGGTTAATGATGGATTAGGAAAATGGTGATTTGTCGGAATCAAGTAGATTAATTAATTAATTGAAATTAATAAATTAAAAGGGGGAATTTGAGGAGACTTAATATTAAGGATTTTAAGAAGAATAAAGGTGGATTGATTTATTAAATAAATCAATCAACAAAATATAGTGACAATATTAATTATAATTAATTAATATTGAGGAGGAATTAAAAATTCGCACAATTAATAAATTAATTATGTCAAGAACTTAAAATAATTAAAATAATTATTTTTAAGTGTCTACATTTTGCCCCTCTTTCATGCAGCAGCAAATTTGGCAGTGGGTAAAAGATAGAAGAAAAAAGGAATAGATGCCCCAATGTAAAGCGTGGGAGGTGTATGCCCCCTCGAGAATTTTGTCGAAATTTTTTTTTTTTTAACGAAAAACTCTCAAAATGAAGAAGGAAGAATTTGGGTGGAGGAGATAAGTGAGAGAGAGAGGAGGGAACGTGGAAAGGTAGGATCAGATGGTTAGTATTTTTTTTTTTTGATCGGTAATTTTGATATATTGATTTTCAAAAAATAGCTACATTCTTCCAGGGCCATTCAGATTTCAACATCAACCCAAAATTTCAGTTCAAACCTATTGTGCAGAGTTCCAAGATGGTTAGTATTCAAATGAAGCATTCAAACACATAAAACACAAAAAATAACCATTTATACCTTGCTATTTTACCTCTCCCTTGGATTGAGCTTGATGAAGTGGATGGATGATGAGGATGCGCCCTTGATGCTCCACTTGATGTGCTCCTTGCTTGATTTGGATGTGGATTGATCTCCTTTGCTCAACAAGATTAATGGATTTGATAGGATTATTGGATGGATTTTGGATGGATTTGAATTGAAAGATTGAAGAAAGAAGAGAGAGGAGAAAAGAGCAGCATGACAATGTATGAGAAGTGGATGATTTGTGAGGAGAATAGGCTCCAATTTATAGATTGGAGGAGGCCAATGGAGGGACAAGATTGATTTGATCATGAAGGGTTGAGATTGATTTTAGATAGAAGGCATGGATCAAGGGTGCCTTGGGAAAATAAACAGGAATATAAAATTCCTTGGGAAAAGGGGGGAGAAATTTGAATTTCAAATATGAGGAATGAAAAATTCCAAAATAAGGATGCATTGAGGGATTCAAAGAAATTTGAATTTCTTTGAGAGACTCAATGTTGATCTGACATGAGTGGGAATTAAAAATTGAGGGATAATGATAAGCATGATTATGAGAGATTCTAGAAGGATTAATTAGGTTGAGTGGGATTAGGAAAAGTGATTTGTAGGAATCATATGACTAGGTTAATTAATTAGAATTAATTAACTGAGTGGGTTTAGAGGAAATAATTATTGGAGGGGACTTTGGAAGAATAGGGGAATAATTAATTTGATAAATTAATTATTGGACAATAGTGATAGAATTAATTAAATTAGATTTAATTAACATTGAGAAGAGTAAGGATAACACAATTAAGTTAATTAATTGTGTTGATAGGCTTAAATTAATTAAATATTAATTTTAGGTGTACACAGATTCTTTTGTGGTTCTTGATTGATACCCTTGTATGTTTTTCTTCCGCCTTGTGGATCTGGGTGATACCTCCTAGCACGGGGGGTGGACCTATTGGTACCACATGGTTGGGTGGAGTGTTATTCACACCCATTGGGTTTTGGCTCTTTTTGCATCATGTTCATGGAGCCTCGTGAGAAGATTGAAGACTATCTTATTATACCAGATTTATGTATTCATTCCATCATGGGACTCTTGGAGATGTATCATTTGGATCCAATGTAATGTAATTGTTGAACATATGTATGATCGCATGCAATGTAATTTGTATCCTATGTACCTTGTAAATGATAGATGTGCATGGTATAGGAGTTCCTTGTTTGGTTTATCTGGTTGTTGTTCTACCTTGGGTAGCTATGTTATGGGGCCTTGAGGACAATTGTAGTTGTTAAATATATATTATTTTATATCTCGTTGTATGTATCTGTTCACATTGTTTTCAGTTAAAGTTCGCAGGCAAATTTTTGATCGGGATGCTTCTTTTCTTTCTTTAGCTTTCCAGCAGCACTCGACGTATGGGCCAAGTGTCATCTTGGCGTTGCCCCGATGGCTCGTGTTTTACGTTTAGAAGTCTCAAAGAGAGCGGAGGTAAGAAATGGATCGGTTCTGGTGACTCGGCTTTTCTTTTGGGCCCCGCCCTATGGTTTGAGAAAGATGGAGACACCTAGCATCTCCGCGTTGTTGGTAATATTTTGGTTGGGAGGATCCTCCGAAGAGGTTCCCCTGAGCTTCCACGTGTCCTTTAGTGTGTGTGGTCTGCCAGTTAATGCCACGACATGGCTTTTTTTTTCAGGTGGGTATGAAGATCATCGCGGCTAGGTGGGATTAACAACTTCGGAGACCGTTTTGCTGGGTGTTTTCCTGCGGAATGCCACCGCAAGGTTTTTCTATTTCTAGGGTGGTTGTGCTTGGCTGGTGGATGTTTGGGCTGTTAGCAGAGCCGTGGGCTCTATTTATGCTTGTTTTTTCCCTGTTATGGGGGTTCAGAACTTTCAAAAAGAAACAATTAAGTTTTCTTCATTAGAATTTTTGGCCTTTTAGCTGTTACTGTTTTCTGAAGAAGGTTAATCAAATTATGCATGTGGCCTTTGTGATGCCTCTTTCAGCATGATTTGATGGTTTTCTGTGCTTTCCATTGTGATTCTGATAACTTTGGAAATATATATCTAAGACTTTGTTGATTAAATATGCTTTGCACTTGTTATCTGGTAGATACATGATTGATATTTCTTTATGTTGCAAGGGAATTTTGATTGTATCTTAGTTGTGGTTCTGTCCGGATATGTAGATTGTTGAATGGGCTTTAAAACCGCATGTCTTTGGCTTTTATATGTTGTTAATATTTTTATAAAATGCTCTGGCATATCGCCTCAATAGTTTAGATCTTGTTGTTTCAAGTTTCCTTCTCCCTTTTTCTCAAAACCATAAGGAAGAGTCGGCTTCTCAATCCCGGAGGTCATTCAGTGAGTCCCGCACAATTGGTCCCCCATCACTGAATTTCCCATAAGGATGTTTGCTTTCAGAATAAAATTTAGAGTCAACAGTTATTTTTCTAGCACACCCAATGGGACAACTTAAAGTTCAAATAAAACTCTGAGCCATTTTATGAGTGACATGCCTGTTACCAGGAGTCAAACAGCCTCGAATCCCAGTCTAGTCTTACCATCTCTAGTGACCATTCATTTGGCCATAGCTTCATCCTCGTAGAGTTTGCTCGTCTTCCCTGCAGTCTCTCTCACAGTGATGGCACATATTCCCCCCAGGAATTTTGTGACCTGGGATAACGGGAGCCCTCTTATTCCCCCAACCCCACCTGTGGTCTGGGGACCCATCCCTACTGCTGCACTGAAAGTCATGCCCAAATTCACTAGAGAATTCCATAAAACCCCTAGGGAACATTTGCAAGATGTAGCCACTGTCTACACTGTCCATGGTATTACTGAACAGAATGTGGCCTTGAGATTGCTTGTAGCTTCTTTCAATGGAAGAGCTTTGGATTGGTTTAGATCTTTGGGTCCTAATACTATAGGATATTGGGATCAGTTGGATGACCTCTTTTTTTAGAGATTCTCTTATAAGGCTGACAGATCATCTTTGATGCCCCAATTGATCACAATAAAGAGAGCCCCTCAAGAAGCACTGACTGATTTCAATCTAAGATTTCAAAGGACCTGGCAAAGGATACCTCTATCCGCCCACCCTCCTATGGATATGGCATTTGTATTTTACTTAAAAGCCTTCAATTCTGATATATCAGTGATGATTCAATCCCTAGGAGGCAATACTCTCCCACAAGCATTCAACATAGCAGTCCAAGTAGAAAATAATTTGATTGATGCTAGAAAGCTCAACCCCCACCCCATCATGCCATTCTTTCCTAAGATATCCCCTCAAGTTCCTGAAGAAGCCTCTCCTAGCACATCTACCCCACAGTCTATGTACTCGTATCCCATTCCCCCGCCATCATCCTTGACCGCCGAAGTTAGCGATATGAAGAACTTGCTGAGATCCATCTCCAATGAGATTGTCAATCTAAAGAGAACCCAAGTTCCACCCACCAGACCCCCTTTCCAGCAGAACTTCCAAGCGAACCGACCTCCTTACCAACATAAACAACATGCAAATCACCATACTGACAAGCCCGCCCAGTCGAACGGTCAAAAAGTCCCAGTCCCGAATCCATTGCAAACTGTCTATCCAAACACTGGTAAAGAGCTGGGCAGTAGGTCAGAATAACCTTGCAAATGATACCAATTCCTATTTTTTTCCATGTAACAATGCTCACGCTCCGAGGAATTGCCTAAGAGGAAATTTGCAGCAGAAAATTGCAGAGCAAAGGAGTCTAGGCATAGAGTCGAATGAGTCTGTTTATACATCTCCAGGTATGGATAACGCATCTCTTGTTCCTCAAATGCAGGGCATGTCGTTGCAAAAAGAGGCAGAGATCACCTCAGATCATGCGCTATTTTCTTGGATGGAGGATGAGGGTGCAGTGTTCACCAACGGTGCATCCACTTTAAAGGAGGGAGCCCCCTTCGTGCAGTCAGATTATAACCTCTTCTCCAAAAGGCATTTCACCAGGGAGAATACCAACACTTCAGGACAAACACCTGTAGATAAAACTTCTGAACAACCAGTGATTGGCCCTGCATATTCGAGGAAAGAATTCATCCCCTATAAGTCGAAAGAGTCGAAAGTGCCCACACTCACAATAGTAGATGCGGTGGAGCAGCTGAAGAGAGCTCTGGCTCATGTTTCCCTATGGGATCTCCTGATTTTTCCTAACCAGAAGAACCTATTGAAGGAAGCCTTGTCTGAGGGTAGGAGAGATGCAAGCAAGGACACCACCAAAGCTCCACGAACCAATGAAACGGGTTTCCAACTCGCTACAGACAAGTCATGCTCTCCGGCCGTGTTGACCAATAAGTTTTCACCTCCCAAGTCTCAACTAGAAGGTAAGCCCAAGACAAACCCATTTTATCTTACCCTTATAGTTGGGGATAAACTCTTGCATAATTCTATGATAGATTCTGGAGCTAGCACCACCGTCATGCCTAAGCAAATTGCTGAAGTTTTGAATATCAAGTATGATCCTTTAAATAGGGGGGTTATGAAGCTTGATGGGAATAAGGTCCAGACCATAGGTCTTATCAGAAGTCTCCCTCTGACTTTATTTGCATGTCCCAGCATTACTGTATCCCAAGAAGTAGTGGTCATTGACATCCCGCCTGTTTTCGGGCTCTGCCTTTCACGAGACTTCACTGCAAAAATAGGAAGCTACCTATCTTTAGATTGGTCCCACCTCATCCTCCGCACTAAGTGTGGCTCCAAGCTCAAAATTCTCTCAGAACCCCTCCATGTCGAACATGTAGCGAACCAGGCCATGATTAATTTTGAGCCCGCTCACACTTCTATATCAAATGAGGAGAGGAAAGTTGTAGAACTCCTAGAAGATGAAGAAGTAACTGGGGAGATTTCACCCAAATGGGAGGTTTTCCTAAATGAATTCATAAACTTTGATCCCTACTCCAACTACCAAGCCATTGGCCTAGGTACCTATTACATCTTTGACTAAAACCAAGTCATCCTGAAGCTTACTAAAGAACTGTTTTCTAACGAGCAGTTATCTTCGGCACTATGGACCCCACACTTCGATGGTGCAAAATGCAAGATAGGTTCTAGGGCCGGAATCTGCCTCACCCCACCCTCAGGCGAACAATTCTTGAAGTCTTTCTGTTTACAATTTGTATGTTCTAACAATGAAGCAGGGTACGAGGGAAAATTCCAGGGTCTAAGCTTGGCGAAAAGAATGGGCATTAAAAAGTTGAAGGTCTTGGGTGACTCTGAGCTAGAGGTCCACCAAGTTCAAGGGGTGTTCAGTGCCAAACATGTCTGCATCATATCCTATCGTGACAGAACATGAGATTTAATCAAAAGCTTTGACGCTTTCAATATTGTGAGCATTCCCTAGAAACTAAACGTTGTTGCTAACCGGATGGCCACGATCAGATCACATTTTGATCCCACCACGGATTTACTCACAGGCTCCCAAGCGGTCTGTGTAGTCGTCTGACCAGATATCCCCGATAATGATACCCACTGGCAAGTTTTCGAGAGCGACGAGAAAATCGCATTATTCATCCAAAGCTCGGGAGAATTTGTAGATCAGCTACAACCTAAGGTGAAAGAGGCTTATAGATATCAGATCATCCAGTTAAAATCCAACAAGCTTCCTAATGGTTTGATCACTCTGGAGAATCTGTTCGACCATGATGATGCCAAAAATGATAAGCAGAAGCTTACAGCCAGCAAAGGAGATTATACCGAGATGTCGGTGGGAAATGGGAGAGTACTCAAAGCAGGAAAAGTCATTTCTCTTGAGGACCGGAAGAGATTGGCCCAATACTGTGATGAATACGTGCATGTCCTGGCTTGGTCTTATGATTATTTAAAAGGTTATGATCCCAGCGCCATTCAGCATACCATTGAGCTCACTGACGAAGCTAAGCCAGTTCGAAAGAAGCAAAGGCCGATCAACCCAAAGATTGAGTCCCTCATGGCTCAAGAGTTAAGGAAGTTGATCGAATCAAGGATCATTTACCCTATAAAACATAGCACATGGGTATCCAATCTGGTGTTCGTAAGGAAAAAGAATGGAGATATCCGGCTCTGTGTAGATTTCTGAGATTTGAATCAAGCATCTCTCAAAGACCACTACCCCTTGCCGTCAATGGAGCAATTACTGAGCACGATGGTGGGGTCAGAAATGTTCTCAATGCTTGATGGTTTCTCAAGATACAACTAGGTCCTAGTAAAACCAGAAGATCAACACAAGACAACGTTCACCACCAAATGGGGAACGTTCGCATACCAGAAGAAGCCTTTTGGGTTGTCAAATGTTGGAGCAACTTTTCAAAGAGAAATGGATTTGGCCTTCAAAGAGCTCATCAATAAGATTATTTTGATATACTTGGATGACCTGACAGTGTTTTCTAAACACAGAGAGGATCATTTTGATCATCTCGAGCTAGTTTTCCAAAAAATGCCTCAAATTTGGGATTTCCCTAAACCCAAAGAAATGCATCTTTGGTGTCCCTCAAGGCAAGCTACTTGGACATATAGTATCCAAAGAAGTTTTTTCCGTCGACCCAAACAGAGTCAAGGCCATAAAAGACATCCCCCTTCCGGTCAATAAAAAAGGAGTCCAGTCCTTTCTAGGAAAGGTCAATTTTGTCAGTTGTTTTATTTTTAATTTTGTCAGAATTATAAGGCCCATCACCCTAATGCTTAAGAAGGATACACACTTTAAATGGCCTCCTGAGGCCAAAGGAGCTTTTGATAGAATCAAAGACGCTATCTGTTCAGCCCCTGTGTTGTCTAACCCAGATATGTCAAAAGACTTCATAATGTATGTTTTTCCTAGTCATTATAGCATTGCCATGGTCCTGACCCAGAAAGGCATCGAAAAGGGAAGTGAACATCCTATAGCCTTCCATTCAAAGACCCTAAAGGAATATGAGGCCAAATATAAATTTGTTGAAAAATAGGCCTTGGCCGCAGTAAAGGAACTCAAGAAATTCAGACATTTTCATTGCATGCAATAATACCACGGTGTACATAGCTCATCCTGCGGTCCGAGATTACATCATGGAGGGCGACATCACCAAAAAGAGGGCTAATTGGATCACTAAGATCCTAGAATATGATGTTGACGTCAGGCTGACCAAGCTTGTTCGTGGCAAGGGCATATGTGAGTACATAGTTCAAGGGTGCGAACCTCGCGAAGACGAAATTGCCGCAGAAGAGGTCATTATGCTTTCGCCCGAGTTTCCAAAATCATGTTGGATGGAGGCCATGAAGCAATTCATGAAGACTGAGGTTTTTCCTGAGGACCTCCCTCCCAAAAAGAGAAGGTTCTATAGGCTCCAAAACAACAGTTTCCGTTTGATAGATGGAGTACTTTTCAAAAGGAATTTTGATGGAGTCTTGCTCCGCTGTGTAGATCGAAGACAAGCAGATAAAATTCTACATGAATTTCACTATGGTTCATCGGGAGGCCACTTCTCCACTCCCACAACCATCATCAAAATTACCCAGGCTGGATATTTTTTGCCTTCCATGTTTAAGGATGCGCACAATTTGGTAAGAGAATGCAAGGAGTGTCAGTATTATACTAGTAGAGGCAGAAAAGCAGCAATTCCCCTTAGGCATCTGTTAGTAGAAGAGCCTTTCGCCCAGTGGGGAGTTGATTTCATCAAGATGATCAATCCCCCAAGTTTGACCGAACACAAGTCGATCCTAACCGCCATTGATTATTTTACCAGGTGATCTAAAGACGTTCCTTTAAAGAATTCATCAGAAAGTGAAGTGTTGGCTTTCCTGGAAGACCTGGCATGTCGATATGGTTCTCCCAAAACCACCATATCAGACAATACGCGTGCATTCACTGGCTCATGAATTACCCAATTCTCCCTCAATAGATGTATCTATCTCAAAACCTCTTCTAACTACTACCCTCAGGGGAATGGACTTGCCGAGTCCACCAACAAGAACTTGATCAGGCTTATCAAGAGGATGGGTTCAGAATATAAGAGGGAGTGGCACCATCATTTGAGAAGTGCATTGTGGGTGGACCAAATAACTCCCAAGAAGGTCCTAAAAACTTCCCCATATAAGCTGGTTTATGGGAAGGATGCGCTTTTTCCTACCTCTTTAGAGATCCCAACCCTGCAGCTACTTAAGTCTATCGAGGTGGCAGAAAATGGCCCCATGACCGTAAGATTGGCAAAAATTATGGAGCTGGAAGAGGCTAGAGAGTCAGCCTTAGCAGCTCTCCAAGATAGGCAAGAAACCATCAAAAAGTGGTTTGACAGTAAAAAGAGCTCTAATACATTTTTTCAGCCCTGGAGATCTCGTGTTGAAGTATAATGAAAGGGTGGACAAGCCCGGCTAGCACGCCAAGTTTGATTGTTTGTGGGAGGGGCCTTTCCATATTTTAAATTGTAGGGGTGTTAACACATTCGACCTCGAAGACATGAATGGAGACCCCCTCTGGATCCCAGTTAATGGTTTCCACCTTAAGCATTTCTATTAAGATTTCTTCCTCCCTAAATGTATATATTGTAAATAGTGCTTTTGTGTGCCTTATTTATTTTAATTAATCTCAGTCATATCCAAGCAAGGTAATAGAAATTATAAAATATGCCATGATTTAACAGAAAGAGAAAATTTATCGTATTATGCATTTTGTTTTTCTTTTACATTAAAGAGAAAGGCTTCTGGCCCCCTCCTGTTTTTTACAAAATGACAAGTCAAAATCCAAGCTATAAGGTGGGCCATCACTAGTTCATTAATCTTCCTCATCCTGCTCATCCTCCATCAAAAATTTTGGGTCTCTGCTATCATCAGGAGCGACATCCTCCTTCGACCTCTCATGGTCGTAATCACCTCCAGGCACCCTAGCCATAAAGATAACAACTAGATTTGGTTGCATGTGTGGCGTCAAGACCCGAGAGAAGATATAGTCCCTAAAATCAGAATACCATTCGGTCCCTTCAGGGACAGGGACTATCATATGGACTCACAAGAGGAATTTTGCAGCAAGCTTGGCGTGAAATCGATGAGAAGACAGCGTCATCATCTTCAGACCACAGACGAGTGGATGTCAGGGTACTTCATCACCAGATGAAATAAAACATCTTAGGTCTGATGATAAAGGGAGCCCCCTGAAAGGGATATGATATGCAATTACCTCCTCCAATCTGCCCAGATAGTCCTGAGCAAAGAGAGCCTTGGTAAGTTGTGAAGCTAGTGGCCTAGATAGACCACAATCTAGCAGTGAGGCTATGAAGCGCAACCAAATATTCGTGTTCACATGGTATCAATCTGCATTGTCGATGAAGTCCTCTCTGAGCACCCACTTAATAGCAGTGATTATCAGAGGATCTCTCATCGTGTCATCAGCTGCAACCTCCGATCAAAGATATTTCCAAGGAAAGTGACCTGCACTTTGCTGCTGACAAGCCTAACAAGAGTATCTATGGTTGAAGAAACTTTGTCATTGAAGCTAGCACTATAAAAAAGAATTTCTGAAAAGATATATTTATGGAAAAATTGCAACTCATGATGACGAATGCTTGAGGTGCCAACCTTCCCAAATTCCAATGCTCTTGCCATTTTTCCATTAATTCACACAGGGGAATGAGCCTGGATTCAGAGTTGGCAATGTCCTGCCAGGTACCTCGAAGAAGGAGTCTATGTAAGCAAATTCCATGTGTATGTCCAGGTACATCACATCTAAAACTCAACCTTCGCAAGACTGTCTCAACTTGCGCAAGCTTCACTGCCTGTCGATTCTCTCAATTAAAGAAAAGATCTGTCTAGACATGCCTTTTCTCTCAAGCGAATTCAAGTAACGGCAGGTTAACTAAATGCTTTCTTGGAAAGCGGGAATGGTGGCGCTTGTCCTCCTCAGGAGTTTATTGCAGCTACAAAATGAGTTGGCATGCGTGTAGGTGGGCGCTTGTCATTAAGCATTTGCTTTTGCGAAAATCTAGGCATGCAGTGCATTTAAAAAGCAAGGTTACCCTCTCTTTTTCATCTCATTATAATTTTGTAACCTAAGTGTTGTTTTCTCTCCCAGTTTTTGAAAGTTTGGTAGAGGTAAAGTCATAGCCTAAAAATGGAGGTCGAAGCAATATCCTCAGGCTCTACGCATGGAGGATTCTGGGTGAATATTTTTGGAGAACTCTTGTATTCTTTGCACTCCATCCCTCCCAAATCAAAGTACCCAAGAATGAAATTTAAGGCAAAGACAGTAACTCGAAATACATCCGATGTGCTGGATTCCTTTGAAAACATTTTTAAGCCAGAGATCTACATGCAACAGAATGCTTCACCATAGAATGGAATCACAGTCAATGGCAGTTTGTTTCTAGGGTAGTGGTGCACCCCAATTTGTGGTCCCCATGGTTCCATATTGTCCAGAGCTCATAGCAGTCTGTGTCGATGTTTTTCAACCCCACCACCTGTTCTATCAGTGGCTCTTCCTTGAAGGTGGGAATCTCTCCAGAAGTTGTTAGGAATATGATGTGTTGCTCTATATTCGAAGGGACAAAGATATTCTTAGAGAGTTCAATGGAAGAGTTCTAGAATACTAGGAGAAATGCATTGACCTTTTGCTAGAGCACACTCAACCGAAGTCTGTCTTCCAAGATTCTGAAGTTTCCACTGTTATACAATGATCTGAAGCATGATGACCTCAAGGATATTTCTTCTACCCTTGCCTTGCTGTGCGGTTATGATAATGACCAAGACATTACAGCTACAATTGATGGGTCTTATTTTTAAGTGCAGGAAGCAGAGAGAGTCTTTTCATTTTGACTTCTCAATCACCATAGCCAGGGCCATGGTGAAACAATTATCAGAGTTTCTGCAGTTGCGACGCTTCAGGTTTTCCTTAGTCTTGGTCGATCTGCTCCTGCATCATAATGAGGCTTTCTTCAACCAACACATGCAGTTGGCAACTTCTGATGAATCAAGAAATAGGATATCAGTGTTGGATTAGATGCCCCTGTTGTTGGCCTCTTTCGACGCATACCAGTTTTTGGACCTTTTATTGACTCCCGCGCTTAAAGATCTTGGTTCAATCCCTAATGAACCATTATCCCGCTTCTCTCAAATCCAGATGAACTGGATGCAGAATGAACGCCCTCCCTACGATTGATTCATAGGTCGCAATTTTTCTTTTGTTCGAGTGCATGGGTTTTTCGATGAGCCTTTCTGTCTACCCATCTATGTTACCAAGAGGACCCTGGCTCTAGAAATCGCACGACAATTGGTGAGGATTGAGAGAGCTATTGGGGAATTTAAGCATGTTACCTCCATCTCTGAAGATCACAAGGCCATTGGCCCAATCACTCTAGTGAGGAGAAACATCGTGGAAGAGGTCTTGATGTTTAAGCTAGCACAGCTTGGGCTGGTAGTGATTGACAACTCCTGGAGATACGACCCTGACAATTGCCTCAGTAAGAGAAAGAATGCAGTAAAGCATGAGCTGTGAAGCTCATGGGAGGGGCGTACAAACCCTCGGGTTGATGACCCAGGTTTGTATGTGGGTCTTGATGATTTCCCTGTCCTTAAGCGCCCCCCGTGGTTGAGTTTCTATTCAGTCTTGCAGAGGTACAACCCTGCAAAGCCTATTCCTTGAACGATGTTAGAGAGTATGAAAGCATAAGCCTGGCCTAGGAAAAAGAGGGAAGATTTTTGCATTTATCGGCAAGAAGTAAGCCAGCCTAGAGCTAATATTGGAAATGCCCCTTATGACAAACGCTTCAAGCGAGAATGGTGTCAGCTAAATAAATCAGATGAAGAAATAGGTGATAGTTTCCCACGTGGGGACTCATCACCCAAGGTGGCCTTGCGACAGGAGGTAGAGGTTATAAGTGTTGAAGAGCAAGATTTGAAGCCTCAAATCCTCCTCCCTCTAGCTACTTCCACTCGCAGGCCCCATTCTCAGGCTGGTAAAAGACAGGCTGAGAAGCAGTCATGTGACTCCCCTTCAAGGAAAAGGCAGTATCTAAGTTCAGTAGGGAGGAGTTTGCCTTCTCAAACTCTAGGAGTGCCCCCAGATCTGCAGTGGTCGGTGGCTTCCATGGCTCAAGTACGTCCTTCTTTATCTTTGTCTCCTACTCAAGTTGTTTCCTCTGCTATCCCTCTTGCCATAATGCAAACCCAAGTACCTGCTGCCCTTACATTGGCACCCGTCGGGATGCCGATCGAACCCCAAGAAATATTCTTGCAGGCTTCCATCCCTTTCTCGGCCCCTACCTTCATCCCTATAGCTTTTCCCACGTAGATGTCTGAAGCAACCTTTGTGTCACGTAGGCTTAGTTTTGGAGAGTCCACTCCCTCCCAAATCATGGGGTCAGCATCCATGATTCTTTTTCCATCTGGAGCCTCTCCTTTTGTCCCATTGTTTTCCCCATCAACCCTTGCCTAGCCTATTCAAACCACTTTCGATGGGCCTATTTCCCAATTTCCCTTTGCAGTTTCCCCTGGCGCAGCTTTCGCAGGCCAGGCTATTGATAACCCAGATGATTTCCAGCAGCAAGTCACCTATTCCATGACTGCTCACATTGGTAAGATGGGCAAGTGAAAAGAAAAGGAAGGTGCTCGTCCAGCCCATCCATACCTACAAATGCATTTCAATGAAGAGAAAGATTGTCTCTTCTTTGCAAACCTTTTCCCCAAGGTCGACAAAACAGAGTCCCAAATGAGACCAAATGACTACGCCTTGCATACTATTGGCATCAACCTTCAAAATGCTACGGCATCTAACAAGTGGAAATGATGGAAGAAACTTCAAAGGCTGTATCTTCAGATTTCATCAGGAAGACTCGTTGCCTGGAGAAAATACAAGCAGAGAATGTGCACCTCTGAGAGTCCCTGACCCAGCAGAGGAAGGAAGACAAGGCATGGAGCTCAAAAATTAATCGCTTGCAGGGTTTGTTGATGCAAGCCAATTCAGAAAAGGGAAAGCTACAGTCAACCCTTAATAACGTGAGCACCCAATTGAAGGGCCAGGAAGTGAAAAGGAGTGTGGCCTTAAAAGAATTGCAGGAGAAAGACCTAGAGATCCAACAACTAAGGGAAGCTTCGAGAGATGCCACCCAAGTACAAGTTCAACTGCTCGAAGAAGTCTGTCCAAAAGAAGAGTACACCTGGCAGATGAGTGATGCATAGATTATGCTCTCAAAAGAGAAAGCGAGGTTTGAAGCAGAGCTTTGGAGCAAGGAGGATCATCTAGAATTGTCTGAAAGGAAATTCCTAGACATAAAAGTTTTGTTGCAGCAAGAATGGGATCGTACAGTGCAGCTCCAGCAAGTAGTGCAAGACGGAAGCGCCAGGATCCTCGCTCTAGAAAGCCAGGTGATCATCGAGAAAAATAGGTGCAAAGAGTTGCAGCATGAAGTAACTTCCAAGAGTGAAGAGGTTTTGCAGTTGCTAAATATTCCTCCCCCCATGCAGGTTTCTCAAGATTTTTTTGTCAATTCTAATTGAATTGTATGTTTCCCATTGGGAAAGAATTAAGCAGTATAGCCCCTCACTACAGCCCGTACTGAGAATCATTCAGGAAGCACAATCCCTCTGCATCAGGGTGGGAGCCCTAGTCAACAGCTCTATGGTCATCCTCGGTCCTAAGATCCCCATGGCTCAAGACCTAATCCAAATGTTATACACAACCTTAGATGAAGAATTGAGAGCAAAGGGGATAGCAGACCGCCAGCAACTGATCAAGAAGATGAATATTTTCATCAATCATTATAGGGTGATCATGCATGTATTAGCGACACTTGAGCCCTTGCAAATCTCTGTCCTAAATATCAAAGAGCATATAGAGAGGTTTGTCTCATTAGGCCTACCTTCTTCATTCCCTCTGGATGGTTCTGTACTAGGGGTAGAACAAGTACTAAGTCAGGTTGAGCATTTGCAACAGGATAGATCTTTCATTTAGTGCCTGAGTGATCATATCTCCATGGAGAAGGTTGAACGTCTCCTGCACCCCTTAGCTCGGCTTTACACGCTTCTGAAGTTGGTCCATGATGAACCAATCGACTTGCCTTTTGATGAAATTATCTACCTAGATCAGCATTATCAGAATCTGGAATTGCAAGTGTTTCCCCCTAAAGAAGATTGGACCTCCCTGCAACAACTTTTTGATCTACTCCACCCCATTCTAGCATGAAGTCTGGTCTCCGAACTAGCATTTTTGGGTTCTCATATTCCGTAGGCAGAATTCCCCCTTTTAGTCACCAAGAAATGTTCACATTGTTTTCAGTTAAAGTCTGCAAGTGAATTTTTAATCAGGATGCTTCTTTTCTTTCTTTAGCTTTCCAGTTGCACTCGATGTAAGGGCCAAGTGTCATCTCGGCATTGCCCCGACGGCCTGTGTTTTACATTTCCAAGTCTCAAATAACACGAAGGTGACAAATGGATCAATTTTGGTGACACGACTTTTCTTTTGGGCCCCACACTATGGTCCGAAGAGGTTCCCCTGAGCTTCTGCATGTCCTTTAGTGTGTGTGATCTACCATTTAATGCCATGGGATGGCTTTTTAGTTCAGGCGAGTATGAAGATCATCGCGGCTAGGTGGGAGTAACAACTTCGGAGGCCATTTTGTTGGGTGTTTTCCTATGGAATGCCACAGCATGGTTTTTCTGTTTCTAGGGTGGTTGTGCTTGGCTGGAAAATGTTTGGGTTGTTAGCAGAGCCATGGGCTCTATTTATTCTTGTTTTTTCCCTGTTATGGGGGTTCAGAACTTTCAAAAAGAAACAATTAAGTTTTCTTCATTAGAATTTTTGGCCTTTTAGTTGTTACTATTTTCTGAAGAAGGTTAATCAAATTGTGCCTGCGGCCTTTGTGATGCCTCTTTTTAGCATGCTTTGATGGTTTTTTGTGCTTTCCATTGTGATTTTGATAACTTTGGAAATATATATCTAAGACTCTGTCGATTAAACTATGTTTTGCACTTGTTATCTGGTACATGCATGATTGATATTTCTTTATGTTGCAAAGGAATTTTGATTGTATCTTAGTTGTGGTTATGTCCTGATATATAGATTGTTGAATGGGCTTTAAAACCACATGTCTTTGGGTTTTATATGTTGTTAATGTTTTTTATAAAATGCTCTTGTGTATCGCCTCAGTAGTTTAGATCTTGTTGTTTCAAGTTTCCTTCTCCCTTTTTCTAAAAACCATAAGGAAGAACTGGCTTCTCAATCCCAGAGGTCATTCAGTGAGTCCCGCACAATTGGTCCCCCATCACTGAATTTCCCATAAGGTTGTTTGCTTTCAGAGTAAAATTTAGAGTCAACAATATCTCTTGCATATGTATATGTAATCTATTTATTCAAATATATATATATATATATATATATATATATATATATATATATATATATATATATATATATATATATGTATGTATGTATGTATATGTATATATTCGCAATTTCTTTGATTGGGTTGTTTTAGTCCTCTTGGCCTCATAGAGGAGTGTGACATCACAAGCCATGATAGGATGTATTATGTAGGTGTAATATGCGATGGATAAATTGTAACTAAAGGCATTTATTATGTCTATATACAATGGCTATGGTTACTGGAATCAAAATAGATGGAAAGGATAGCTTGTCACAAGCAACGCTTATTGCCAGGTTTTCACTGTTAGGCCCAATATAGAAAGATAATGTACTGAGAGGGGAGGGGTGAATTAGTACTCCAAAACTTTTCCTTGATAATAACCTTACTGTTATGCATAAACAGAATAGTGCAGTAACATAAAATAAAACTATAATCAACAGATAACAATCATACATGATTCACTCCATAACACATATATTTTGGTCATGCAGAAACTCTTGGTTAGAGAGAAAAACTACGGTGGGGATGGCACCCACAACTTCACTACTGCAATAATAAAGAATGCTCGGTTAGAGCTACATTTAGCTATTTCTGATAGCTTGCCCTGTTAGGAGTATTAAGATCAGTTAGATCTACCTTACTAAAGGATTTTTACAACACTATATAAGTGTAGCACCTGGTTAAAGGATTTACAATTTATAGACTTGGTTAGAGTCTTTTACCCTGTTAAAGGTTTCTCTTACAACTTCAAAATATTACAATATAATCATTACAAATATCTGCAACTTTACATCTGAAATGCTAAAGCAGATTCTATGTGCTTTGAATAAGATTACCTAGCTTGTAGCATACCTCGGTAACCCATAATGAAACTCGGTAAACCCTTCTGTTTACTCTGTTCTTTGACTGTTCACTGATAACCTTCTCGGTGACCTCTTTGTGTCTCTATAACAGTCTTCCTTCATGCATACACACTTCTATCTCATTGCATCTCATATCATATCATGTCTAACCCTAGAATCATGCTATATATAGATAGATCTCTTACAACGATGATCTGATTCATTGCTTCGATCTTACAAAAAGATTCTTCGAATGAATAACTAAACAAAATATCTCATAGGTTAGATTGGCCTTGTAATCATACACAATCTCCTAATGCAATTCCCAATGCAAAAACGGTTAGATGTGCCTCGATCTTGTAACACGTTTTCATGTGCATGTCCAGGTTCAATGTATCTGGTAAAATGTTTCACTCGGTGAATATCAACTCGGTGAGTTAACTTTACCACTCGGTAGCCATGAAACTTTACTCGGTAAATAGCTCGGTGAATACTGTGTTCTGTGACTGCTTTCTTCAGTAACCGACTAGACTGTTCATACCGACTTCTCTATGTGTACTGACTGCATGATTTGGTAATACTAACCGACTAGAATATAGTATGACTTTGGATATGAAACTAATGGCAATTTGATAAGTAGTAACATTTACTACTTACTTTTATTGCACTTTTTCATAATTTTTTCATATTTTTCATATTTTTCTTGATTTTTTGATTTTTTTGTATTTTTGCCCCTTGCATTAGGGTTTTCCAAATGCTTAAGTATAAAACTTACGAAGATGTATACTTTTGATTGGATCATCGAATAGTTTGTTGGAATCCAAGAACACCGAAAAGGGGGAGTGAATCAGTGTTCTATCGGTGAATGAATTTCTGAACTTATTAGTATTCAACCAGATGATATAATAAGAAATTAAAGTGCATAAAAAAATCAACACACAAAGCAATACCATAACACCAATATTTTTACTTGGAAAACCCTGTAAAGGGAAAAACCACGGTGGGGTTGATACCCACAATATTTATATACTTGATCAAGGTATACAAATATTACAGAAGGGGTATGCACATACATACAGGCTCACCACCTAGAGCTCACTGCTCAAATGGAAGTCTCACTGACTTACACAACATTAAATAATGATTTCAAACAAAAATGAACTTAAATAGTGCATCTGACCATGTTGGATAAGTTCTGGTTTAAGCTATGAGAAACCCCACTGAACCGGTGTTAGTGATACTCTGTTTTGCTTTGTTGTGCTACCAGTTAGGATTGTGCATGTGTAACTGCACACAAATGCTAATACTTGCACACCAATTCGCACACTATTAGTCTCTGACTAAATCACATCACAAGTCACATCACAACAATAATGAAATCCATCGCTAAGTGATCTCCCTTAAATACCCTTTTAAATCATTCAACATGCCCGCCTCAAAAAGAAAATATACCTGTCGGCTTCCTCCCGGATCATGAAGTGTATTATGCATTATCCCGATGATCATATTTTATGTCGGTCCACATACTACCTCCAATTCCATAAATGATTTTATCGGGTCCCATAATGTCTTAACCGGGTCCCAAATATAAGTTACTGGTACCAAGACTAACTGGTTAATAAGAATAAACAATAGGGTGTATACCGGTTGGCCCAATCTAAGCAAAATGATAAAACAATGTTTCTGGATGAAGAAATACCAACACCTGAAGATGAGTTTCCATCATTGACAACCCAAAATGCAATTTACCTCAGAAGGTGACTACCAGATGAGTGTCAACTACCAACAATCTCCCCATTTGGCATTGATGGCAACACTCATGTGAAAAATGATATTACCTCTGAGCACTCTCCCTATCTTGTACATCCATGCAACTATATACACCTGTACTCTCCCCTTGTGATATACATTCATTTTTCATTGTACTCCTCCCCCTTTGACATCAATGACAAAGCGGGGTGCCCACCAAAATTGTTGTACACAGATATGTATATACATACTAGTTCCTATACATGTTTCAAAATGTTTGCATATAAAGTCTTCAAAAATGAAAAATAAGTATCCCAACCCTACTTAAGAGAATCTAGAATGGAGTTGAATATATTCAAGAGACTGGCATAATACTTAATAGCCTAGGATTCAGTCGGATCCTCTTGATGCATATTAGTTATACACTTTATTTTGTGACATAGAAGGTTATCTAACCGGGGATCTATAAAGTTTCAGAGTTCTGTAGGTCGCCTTATTGTATTGTCCCTTTCCTTTTTCAACCTTAAAATCTGATCAATAACTGCCAAAACTGGACCTTCTAAAGAACTTGTTAAGTTTTCTACCAGATTATAGGAGTTAAAAATCTATAGCAACTAGCCTTTGTAATCCAAAATGTGCTTGTCTATGGGTGCAGTGAGATTAGAAAAATCTAGACAAGTCTTATACACTTGACCTCCTTCTGCTAATGCATCATCAATAAACTATAAACAAGTTTGAAGTTTAGCCTTTTCTGATGCAATCATCTACAAAAATGTCTGCTTCCTAGACTCAACAAATTTATCTTTAGCATCAAGTGCTGAAATCTTTACCAAAGAATCATACTGCTTTGGGATGTATTCAATGATTTCCTACAGTTTACTGAAAGAGCTTGCGCTCTCCTTAGCCTGGAATTCCTATACAAGCCAGTTCAAAACATCAAAAGCAGTCTGTATCAACTCTCTGTCCTTAGATTCTTCCTATGCCAATTCCTAAGTCGCCTGAGCCTGAAGTGTTGTTGTGGCCAAAACCTTTTCCACCAATGACATCAAATGATAAGGTTTGTCAAAACTGATAGAAAATTCTACCAATTTCCCTTTAGCTTTTGATAATGAAGTGTCAATTTCCAAACTAGAAGGGAAATCTGACTCTATATTCTTGCATGTGTTTGCCAGTTCCCAATCCTCTAAAGTCTTTACCTCATGTGCACCGGTGGCTTCGCCACTCGGTGCTTCACTCTATTTTGGTTCCTCTTCAAAAACCTTCTTACTTCAACCTTTATCTTTCTCAACCTTGGTCTCAACATCCTATACATGGGATTCCAAAGGATTTTGTGTATCCTCAGCATCAAAATTTGACTCATTAGTAACTAGTGGAGTACTAACTAGTGGATTAGTATCCACATTGCTCATCCTTCTTTTTCGGTTCCTTATCAGCTGGCAATTGAATGTTTTGTGATTGTACAAAACTAGGACTAAGCTCATAACCAAGACTCAAAAGAATTCTTACCCATATGTCAATTGTCTCCTTCTGAAACTCTTCATACTTTTCTAGTATTAAGTTATTAATCCGGTGTTTGGGTTTGAATTCAGCCAAGCCTGTCTTATTTATCAAATCAACAACCCATGTCAGAGTTATTAATGGACAAAGATTAACTAATTTTGTTTCTCTCATCTGCTGGTCCAAATTTTGTGCATGTAATTTTCTGACCTCTAATCTATCATACAACTCCTTAGGCAAAATTTTCTCCAATTCAATCAAAGTCCTACTATAAGAATCAAGATATAAAATAATTGCTTCTTATCCTTATCATCAAAATCATCATAAAATGCAGAAATATTATCCAGATTGCCATCATTAATAATTTGATCAATGATTTCTTGAGCATCTAACTTTTTCTGCTTACCGGTTCTCCTTTTGGCTTCTGGTTTAGACTGCTCATCTGCCTTAGGATTTCTCTTATGTATAATTGTGATTTTTGGAGCCTTCCGGGGTGGCTTCTTTACCAGTTCCTTCTTCTGATCATCCTTCTTATCTCTAACAACCCTTGAAAATACACCTTTCTTCTTTGGAGCTTGTTTGATTTACTCGTCAAATTCAGTCTCCTCTGAAGAAATAGTCATATGCTACCTTGTCGATTTTTGCTTCCTCTTCACTGATTCCTTTAGCTTAGGACTTGCAGGCTTGTTGGATGGTCCTTTCGGTTGTTTGGATGACTTTTTATTAATTGGGACCACATTGGGAGTGGCCTGACCTACTTTCTTAGCCTCTCTCTCCTCCTTCCTCTTCTACCTTTGTCTTCCTTCCTCCGAGCTTCAAGGATTTTGACCTTCTATTCTACTTCAGCCCTGTCATGTCCTTCACTGATTAATTGCTCAGTTGTAACCCTTGTCATTTTCTTTCTGATAGCGAATGCAACTTGTTCCTGATGAACTTTTAAACCCTTTCTTGAGTTGTGCCAAATTTATCTTCCTTCTCATCAATTGGAGCTTTCAGTAAATGTTGTGCATATGCATCCTGTGTGGCCTCATCAACTTCATATCCCATCGGCATGATCCAGACTATTCTAGGTTGGAATGCCTCCATCATGCATTCATCTTTGTTGACCATAAAACAAATAGTATCCTTATATTTCTCAACAATTTCTTTTGAGATTCTAACCCTATTCTTCATTTCTTCTTGAAAAGTTTTGAAAAAGGCCCACAAATTAGCCTTTTGTTGCTTATCACCTTGCCAGTCTAATATTTGTGCAATTTGTGTTGCAACCGGTCTATCAAATGCCCATTGAATCTTCCCATAATCGGGTACAATGTTTAGAAAGTAAAATGTCAAGCATATAATGAAAGAACCATACCGGAAAGTATTCTTCTTGCCTTGCTTAATCTTTCAAATATTAGTCATCAACTCCTTCAACATGACACTGCATAAATCATAATGCACATCTTCTTTCACCATCTGATATGCAATGTGAATGGCAGTTCCAGAAACTGAGTTTAGTCAGTTTGATTGATAAACCTTATAGCCAATCACCATTGCTGCAAATTTCACATCAATATCCCTAAATCATCAAATCTCATAGATCTATCATCATATGTCGCACCGGTGAGTTTGTAGAGATCTTTGTTTGATATTGGTCGAAGCCCTGGCAAACCTCCGACCTTGTGAAGGCCTATGATGTTCTTGATCACTTCCTCTGTAATTTTGTACAGTCGGTCCAACCATAAGAATTCCCCATGAATACAGATAAGAATGTACCGTACCCATTCATCTTCGTCAAAAGTCAAAAAATCCATGAACTGGGTAAAACCCTTCCTCCTCTGATGTTCATATTGCAGTTTCAATTGATTTTCAATGATCAGGTGATCAGTGAATATGCAAGACATCTCATAATTCTTGATCTCCTCGATATCACAATGAATATATGCCCTAATGTCTTTAGTATGAAGAACACCGTGACAAACACTTGAAAATGCTCCCAAGGGATCATCCAAAAGTCATTTGAAAGGATGTTTCTTGAATTCTGGATGAGGTAGGTTCTTAATTTCCACTACCAAAGAATTATCAACATTCGATGATGATGCCATGATAAATTTATAGGGTTTCAGCAAACGGTAAGTGAAGAGGGGAAAACAGATTTGAAGGTCAAATGATCAAAACATAACAAAATAAACATGCAGAATGCTAAAATAGCATGAAAAGACCCCTTGATAATGCTCCACTTGATATGCTCCTTTGATTGTTGGATGTGGATGGCTCTCCAATGTTGTGCACAAATGGAATGGATTTGAAAATGATAAGGATGAGATGATCAAGTTGCCAAGATGTTTTCCTAGGCTCAAAAGGGCAGCATAAACTTACTGGATTTCAAGATGTTTTGAATGAAGGGATGGAGCTCTATTTTTTGGGAAGAGGAGAGGAAAATGAATGGCTGGGATGAATTCGAGATGAAGGGCTAAGATTTACTTGTGAGCTCACACAAGGTCCAAGAGAGGGTGTGAAGACCAAGAAATATGCCTTAAAGGCATTTCATATCTCCACACTCCACAAGATGCATTGGAGGAATTAAAAATTCTCCAAAAAAGGATATCATGGGGATTGGAGGAATAAAAAGGAATTAAAAATTCCTTGGGAGAGGGGATGCCTAGAGGAATGTGTGATTTCGAAAATCTTACATTCACCTAGGAAAAGAGCATTTAAAGCTAGTGGCTGGATGAAAAAGACAAAGAGTTGACTTTGTGGCTAATCATGATGATTAACCATTAACGACTCATTAGGAGAGGGATTAGAGGAAATGTTAGGTGGAATTAATATTTGTAGGAGAATTTGACTAGGAGAGAGAATGAGTGGAGGGAATAAAAAATTAGAAGAATAATGTTAAGTGAGTTTAGGGAGTTTCTAGAAGAATTTATTAGGTTAATGATGAATTAAGAAGATGATTTGTAGGAATCATGTAGGTTAACTAATTAATTGAAATTAATTAGCTAAGAGGAAGATTTGTGAGGATTTGATTTTTTAGAAGAATAAAGAAAGGGATTGATTTATTAAATAAATCAATCACATGCTATAGTGATAATATTAATTATATTTAATTAATATTGAGAGGAATTTGAATTAACATAATTAATTAAGTAATTGTGCGAGGAATTAAAAATAATTAAAATAATTATTTTTAAGTGTCTACAGTAAGTACCTTAATAACTTGTCAGATGATGAAATGCTCTCCAGATTCTCGCACAAATCGCCTTAGGACTCTTGAATTCTTTAGAAATCACTCTTCAGAATACTCGATCGTTGTGTGAAGAAATAATTTAACTATTCCCCTTTTTATTGCCACTAACCCTAATTTTCAACTGTCATAAATCCTACTGGAGAATCTGACAGGATCATATAATCTACATATAGGTTCCGGTAAACACTTGAATTCACTTGAGTAACCATCTGCAATCAGAATTCCCTGACAACAGACCTAATCTGGGTTGTTTGCATGATCTTCAATGATTTGCCTACCCTAAGGCAGAATGCCTTAGTTACCGGTTAAAGTTCCTACTTTCAGTGCAAGACTTGTTTGCTCTACCGGATGATCTGTCGGTTGTGCCTCTAATCTCCGAACCCATCTTCTCTCATGTTGTTTTCTGATATCTTCAACCTTCACCTTTCCTTTCTCATCTGAATTCCCATCAGGTACCAGTGGATTCTTACTCCTGCAATACTTAGCAATATGTCTAATCTTGTTGCATGCATAACAGACAACATTGTTCTTCTGAATTGCTTTGTTAAACCCTTGATTTCCTTGATTTCCTTTTGATCTACATTGGTTATCCATATGTCCAAATCTACTACAAGCATGACATCTGACATTTCCAAGACCAATGAATGATGCATTGTTCTGATTATTCCTATTTCTACACTGACTTTCTATATGACCATATTTATTGCAAACAAACAATGTACCATTAAATTTGTTAGCATTAGGTTATCTTACCAGTGATTTCTGGTTTTGATTGTTGGAATGATTCTGCTTCTGACCGGATGATTGATCTTTTTTGTTGTACCAAAGCTTTCTCTTACTTCATATCCAAGACCTCTCTTGTCATTAACATCTCTTTATCTTTTCAACAATTCATCAAGTCTTCCAAAGCTGGCTTTGAACTAGTCTTTGTATTCATTTGCAGTGGCCAAATCATCTCTCATGATTATGATATGTCTTTCAACTTCTTGTTCATTATTTCGGGACTGAAGTAGTTCAAGTCTCAGCATATCATTCTCATGTGTCAGTATGTTGCATTCATCTTATCTGTCCTTCAATGCTTGACCTAGGTTTTTTCATTCTTATTTTTGTCTTCAATCTCCTTGCACATTCTCATAGTTATGGCTTTCATTTCATTCTTCAAGGAATTATTCTCTTGAGTTGGTTTCTGACATTTATATTTCAAAGCATCTTCTTCATCACTACTCTAATTTTGTAGTTGATCACATAGTTCCTTCCTCTTAGCTTGAGCAGTTGATAGCTCTCCCTATAATCAAATGATGTACTCTTTGTCTTGCCTCGGTTCATTCTTCAGTTTGTTTCTTTTCTCCTTTTCATCATCAAGATCCTCAAGAGAGTTAAATTTGTTGCTACAAACCGGTTTCCATTGATTCCAAGTTCTGGATCTTCTGCAAGCTATTAAACTTCTTCTGAGGAACTAGGCTCTGATACCAATTGTTGAAATCCAAGAACACTGAGAGGGGGGGTGAATCAGTGTTCTACCGATGAATGAATATATGAACTTATTATTGATCAACCGGATGACAAAATATGAAATTAAAGTGCATAAACAAATCAACACACAAAGCAATACCATAACACCAATATTTTTACGTGGAAAACCCTGTAAAGGGAAAAACCACAGTGGGGCTAATACCCATAATATCTATATACTTGATCAAGGTATACAAATATTACATAAGGGGGTATGCACATGCATACAAGCTCACCGTCTAGAGCTCACTGCTCAAATGGAAGTCTCACTGACTTACACAACATTACATAATGATTTCAAATAGAAATGAACTTAAATAGTGCATCTAACCATGTTGGATAAGTTTCAGTTTAAGCTTTGAGAAATCCCACTGAACCGGTGTTATCGCATCACAATGATAATGAAATCCATCGCTAAGTGATCTCCCTTAAATACCCTTTTAACTTGTTCAACATGTCGGCCTCAAAAAGAAAATATACCTGTCAGCTTCCCCTTGGATCATGAACTGTATTATCTTTATCTCGATGATCATATTTGATGTTAGCCCACACGCTACCTCCAATTCCATAAATGATTTTACCAGGTCCCATAATGTCTTAACCAAATCCTAAATATAAGTTATCAGTACCAAGACTAACCGGTTAACAAGAATAAACAATAGGGTGTATACAAGTCGGCCCAATCTAAGCAAAATGATAAAGCAATGTTTCCGAATGAAGAAATATCAACACCTGAAGATGAGTTCCCATCAATGACAACCCAAAATGCAATTTACCTCAGAAGGTGACTAGCAGATGAGTGTCAATTGCCAACATAGTTAACCTTTAGGTGTGGAGAGTTGATAAGCTCTTGATTCCTATACCGCTACAACAACAAAGGGACCCAACCAATTGGGTTTGAACTTTCCTTTCTTTTCTCTGTCCAGTTGATTACGAGGATTCTCTTTAAGCACAAGATCACCCACTTGGAAAGCACAAAGCTTAACTTTATGGTTATAACTTCTTGACATTCATTGTTGGTAATCCTTCAAATTATTAAATGTTTTTTGTCTCCTCTCATCTAACAATTCTAATTCTTGTAGTCTGGAAACATGGTAATCATCATCTGGTATCAACCCCTTCAATGAAACTCGTAGTGATGGCAACTCAACCTCAATGGGTAAGAGGGCTTTGGATCCATAAAATAGGGAATAAGGCGTTGCACCAGTGGGTGTGCGAATACTGGTTCTATAAGCCCATAAAGAAAGATTTAATTGTATATGCCAATCATGACCATCTTCATTGACCATTTTCTTTAAAACTTTCAAATTGGTTTTATTTGAGGCCTCAACCTAGCCATTTCCCTACGGGTAGTAAGGTGTTGATAAATGGTGTTCGATATGAAATTTTCTATAGAGCTCTTCAACATCTTGTTTTTTAAAAGGTCTACCATTATCAGTGATAATGGTTTGAGGAATACCATAACGACATATAATATAATTCAAAATGAACGAAGCAATTTGTTTACCATTGATATTAGAGGGGCACAACTTTGATCCATTTGGTAAAGTATTTTGTAGCAATGATGATAAACTTATGGCCATTAGAGGATGGTGGATGGATCTTACCCATGAGGTCAAGTCCCCACTGACAAAAGGGTAATGGAGTTGCCAAAGGTTGAAATTCTTGCTCCGACGCATGTATCAGATTACCATGTATTTGACATTTCTTGCATTTTCTTACAAATTTATATGAATCTCTCTATTATTGGCCAATAATTGTTGGCAATTGGAGGAATTGATTATGTGTTGCATTGATGTTTTGTCATTGATGGCAACACCGACTGTTTTGATTGTTTACCAGCTTCCGATAGGTTTTGGTAGAGTGGTTGGTTTATGATATTGATCTGGTATGCTTCAGTATGCTTTGGCTTGTGGATTTGGTTTAGATCTATCATTCATGTTATTCAGATGAGTATCACAATCAACTGGTTCAAGATTTGATGACTGAGGAGCTATCATCTGTTCTAGTAAGCCTTTTGGTCACTGGTAAGGGTTCTGTCGACAAAGCTTTGTTGAAGACCTTTTGATGCATGTGATAAGTGGTGTTGGCATGGCTTCTAGATGGCTTTTAGGATGTTCTTGGTTATCTTGTTTGTGTTCCTATTGATCGGTGGCATTGGATTTGGGTCTGGACCTAATGTTATCTTATTCAACTAGGTTATGGACTGGTTTATGTAACGTGTTGGTGGATGATCCCAATGCATTATCGGTTGGGTTTGTTGATTGGATTATGTTGTTTTGGTCTCAGGTCAACTTGGTTGATCATTAGATTGCAGGTTTAAGTTGTGAATTTATTGTATTATCTTTTATGTGGTCGACCTAATTGTTTAGGTCCCAGGTTGGTATAAATATGATGTAAGATCTCTTTCTAGATCATGGGGATTTCATGGATTAATGTGGTTATAGATTATCTATATGCGAATAAAGTTGTAATCATATGTAGAGGTTTTGGGTCGATCATAGGTGATCGAATTGGGTTGGTGAAAGAGGTTTCTGACCTCCAATACTGAGCTTAACCGAAATTGTACTCAGGCATAGGAGATGCTATTCTTGCAGTTAATTCTTCTTTCAGATTAGAGTTTGGATTTATTTTGTAATCAGTGAGGCTCCTTTTGTGATGAGCAGTGCACTCTAGGTTGTTGCCCTTCCTATTTGTACAAGCCCCTCTTATCATAATCACATACTTACTGCAGAAGTATTATCTGACTGTGGGTAGGCTTCCCACCATGGTTTTTCCCTTTACCGGGTTTTCCATGTACAAATCTTGGTGTTATCTTTTATGAATGGTTGGTAAATGTTTTGTGGTCTATATTTGTGCTTATCTATTGTTCTGGTATTTGGTTTATGTATTCTGGTAATAAGGTTTTAATGCTTAAAGTTCTATAATCTATTGACAATTGATTCACCCCCCCCCTCTCAATTGTCCTCCAGTTATATGAGCTATCTAACAATTGGTATCAGAGCCTTTTCCTCTCTGCAAAAGCTTAACTGCTTGAGGAAGATCCTATGGGGTCTAATAGTGCAATTTCATAAAGTTCATCTACTGTTATTTTTCAGAGAGAGATTCCTAGGCTTGATAAAATAAATTACAGAGTATGGAAGATTCGAATGGAGACTCATCTGAGATGACTTGGCAAGGAGATTTGGGAGATCACTGAGAATGGCTATATACCTCATAATTCAGCATCTGGCAATCCCCCTCTGACAGGCATGGATAAGGACATTGAAAATGATTGTAGAGCTAGAGAAGCCCTTTTGTGTGCACTTTTTGATCAACAAATTATGGGACTATTTGACAAATCAATTGCGAAGGTTATATGGAATAAATTGGAGACTCTGAATGAAGGTGACCCTACTATTAAAATTGCTAAACTTGATGGTTACTAGGTGAGATATGAGAACCTAAAGATGGAAGAAGATGAAAGGATTATTGCTTTTATGGAGAGAGTTAATGAGATTGTCATGGGAATTCAGTGTTGTGGTGGATCTCTGAGTGAAGATGAAATAGTTTCTAAAGTATTGAGAGCTTTGATGAATACTAAGAGGGGGGGTGAATTAGTATGCCAAAAATCACTATACTTAAACACTTTTCTAGACTAAAAGTAAATCGATAAAACAGTTTAGTAGACAAATTGGTTAGCACACATGCAAACCAAATAGCAAATAATGCATTCACCCACAGAAGCACAAACACCATAACACAAGAGATTTTTACGTGGAAACCCAAATGGGAAAAACCACGGTGAGATGGAACTCACAAGTAACTATCTACAGAATAGGAACCAGACCGGTTAAGGTCATTCAATGTTCTTTACCAGAACAAATCCTGTTAGGAATCTCAATCTTTGTTAGGAGATAAGTCCGATTAAAGCCTACCTTGCTAGAGGATTTTAGATCCACAGATGTGAACCACCTTGTTAGAGGATTTACAAAAGGCTTTTGGGCCTACCCAGTTAAGGGCTTTAGACTTGTTGAAGATGTGAGTAACCAACAAGTGAGTGATCTAGCAAATAGCACAAATCGCTTGGTTAGATCCTTGATAGCTCGTTCCTAATGCATTCCAGCATTACTTCAGTCTTCAACTCATTCACACTCTCTCTAACTCATCAACCACCTTGAACCCTAGCAAAAACACTAAAACCATAGACATGATGTCCTTATAAAGGAATCCGATTTCATGTCGGTCCAATAAGATTACATTACAATTTCCTAGGTTCAATGCATCTAGACATATTCTGAAACATGAAACCAAAAGCACCATTGAAGTGTCGGCATCGTCACACAATTGGTGGAGGGTAACTCATCACAAAATGTTGGTTGGTAACTCATCACAGAGTATTACCGGTTGCCGGTTTGACAAAAATGAAGACTAAGAAATATGTGTTCTGCCACTTTGATCCTTCGTACCGCTTGAGATCCTCAAACCGCTTGGGGTCAACATACCGCTTCAGATCGGTAAACACTTTCTACAAAACACCAATAGTCTAAGGACTATAATGCATCATACCGGTTGGGAACAATTGTCGGTTGAGCATAACTCATACATATAAAAGTGATCTCAATGCAAGTGTGTGTCCATCAATGACAATCACAACATAATCATCAAAAATGCCAACAAGCTTTGCCACTGGCTTATAAGATGAAGGATACTACAATTAATGAGTTGAGAACTATGGAAAACACCTATGTTAATAGGGACACCTTGGTCAGGAAGTTATCTTCTTTTGAGCTTGAGGAATTCGGTCCTTTCAGAGTTGCAAAATCTAAACCTGCTTTTCATGCATCTACATCATCTGCCGACAAGAGTGATTGGAAAGCCTTATATGCTAAGAAACTAGAGGAAATGAAGAAAGAAGATGAAGAGTTTGCGAAACTTGAAGCCCTATTTGCTAGAAAAGTACCTAAAGGTCCTACAGGAAGTAAGTATGAAGGAAAATCATCTTTTAAATTTTTTGCATGTAATAAGGTAGGTCATTTTACATCTAGATATCTTGAAAGTAATTCAAGATTTGAGGAAAGAGTTAGAAGATCTTTTAGACCTAACCATGATTATCAGAACAAGCATAAGTATAAGAGAAACAAAGACAAATCATGCTACTATGTTTTGATTAATAAGAAAAATAGGTTTTAAGGACCCGAAACCTTTAACTAAGGAGCATATAACAGTTCATCAAAAAGCATCCAGATTTGCTAGGAATAGCTTACAAAATGACTGGCAAAAAGCCAGTCAACCGAAAGGATAGCAAAAGAAAGGAACAACAAAGTAGAAAAACCAGAGAAAACACAACACAACTAAAAATACTTAAGGAGCTCCCCCACCTTATTCAACAGCTAGTCATAGTTTTCCACAATAGCTTTGAATTCTTCCATGTCCTTGTTTGGCTTTTTCTCCTTCTTTTACCTATGGTCCTTGTGCTAGGTCCTTGCACTTCTTCTGTGCCTTCAATGCTAAGTTCAATCTCTAGGGAGTCCTTCTCCTCCTCCAGTTTTTTGATGAGGATTTTTGTATTGCCAGATGAGACCTTCAGAATATTTAAGCTTTGTTCTGCAATGCTTTTAAGGCTTTCTTCAATTTATTGACTTTTTATCAATTTCCTCCATTCTTTGATCCATACCAATATCATTATTTTTCCTCTCAGTCAGGTCTTTCTCGATTTGCTCAAACCTGGGGTTAAAGGATTCTTTGATCTCTTCGGCTCTGGAAATAGTTTTAGTCAAATTCTTAACCTGTTCTACCATAGATTTGTCTCTACCAAAACTGATAGTCTCCAGGATTTGGACTCTGTGGTTGAGCTTCTTATTATCCTCCACATCTTTCTTGTAACTGGTAATTATCCAATCAATGGTGTCCACAAAGCCTTTCAAACCCTCGGGAGGAGGATTTGAGGAGGGTGATTTCTCACCAAAGTTGTCCTTTTCCTTGTTGGAGATGTCTCCCACAATGATTTTACCAACTTTTCCATCGATTCTCTATTCAAAACCTTCCCCAGTGATCTCCTCCTCCAAATTCTGGTTGAAATCCAGAGTCTTTCTTTGCACTTGTTCCTTCAGCTCCATAACATTGACTTCCTGTTTCTTCGGTTTGTTCCTTGTCTGGATTGAAATTTTGGTTTTCTTATTCCGAGGAGACTGGGGTTCCTCCTTCTCAGAATCCTCAGAGACCTCTTCCTCCAAGGAGGAGCTAATCTGGAGAACTTTATCTTTAGATTTTTTCTTACCTTTCAAGGAGGAAGGCTTGGTTCTCACATGTTTTCTTTTCTTACCAGTTTCAGCTTCAGAGTCATCCAAACTCTCTTCAGACTTACTCATCAAATCACTATCTGACTCCTCACCTATAGAAAAAATAGAATCTGACCCTTCCTCCTCAAACTCAGAGATATAAGGTTGAGGGAGGGCAATTTGGTTGGCTTTTAGGTGGTCATAAATTAATACCATGAGACCTTGATGCATGGTTGTATCACCCTTAGGGTTCTCTTTATGGGCCTTAATGGTAGCATTCATAGAGCACAGCAAAAAATATGGAATATTAACTTTTTCATCATACCTAAAATGGTTCAGCAAAACAAAATGGTAGTCATATACTTTTGTGAATCTACCATCCAAAGTTGCATAGCACATTATAGAAAATAAGACCTCCCTCCATGGTTTAACAAATGCCCTAGGTGGATAGTAAGTTTTACTTAGCTTAACCAGGCGCTTTTTCTCCTTTGCCCTTTCAAGATATCTTTTGACGGCCTCCTTGCTCAATTTTTTGTCTCTATAGTAATTGCTTCCTTCCCTACAGAGACTCGTGACCAGAGCAATGAGGTCTTCATCTATGGAGATTGATTGATCTCTCATCTTCAGAGTGCCCTTTCTCCAATTTTTACAGAAGAAATTAGTAACTATGGTGTCATGCCCATGGAGTCTCTCAATAAACTTTGAAAACCCTCCCTTCTGCAAAATGTTCCAGACAACCTCCTTTTGCTTCCACTCCTTGTAATTGTTGGGTTCATAGCGACGTCGATTTCCTCCCATTTTTTCACTTTTCAGAGAAAAAGGTCGAGAGTTGCAGAGAGCTTTAGGCAAGAAATTTCTCGGAACTACCAAATATACCCAGAAAGCGTAGGAAGAGATAGCATAAATCTTGCAATAAATGGTACTGACATTATTATAATTACTCATAGCACTCCTATTAATCTGTTTCATCATTACTTTTTCCATTTATGATCTTTGGGGTACTATTGTATCGATCCTTAAAATGATTCATCTAACGTCATCGAGGAGGTGCTCTTCACCCTTCCATGTGATCATTTTATCTTGAATTACCCCCACGTTGGCTACCCAGTCGGCTGAACCATTAGCTTCAAAATAGATATGAGATATGAAGCATTTCTCATAAGTGTTGATGAGATCTCTAGCTGCCTTTATTATATTATTGATAGTCTATGAAGGCTTAGAGGTTCCCTTTAGACATTTGATGATGTTATTAGAATCCCCTTCAATCCATAGATAGGGACAATTCCATCTTTTGGCCAGGAGAATACCTTGGAGTGTTGTCATTGCTTCTTCCTTGTGGTTAGTTTGGCTCCCTATAGGAACAACAATCATTTCCTTACAGTTATCGTATTCATCTCTGAGGATTGCACCACATCTCGCAGGGCCAGGATTACCTTTTGTAGCATCGTCGAAGTTGACTTTGAGCCAACCAGGTGGGGGAGTATGCCATGTAGCTTCTAGTCTTTTGTTTAGAATCGGATCAGAACTACCAACATTCTTCAGATTCTAGGAACTTAAAATGTGAGTTTCCATGGGGTTGGCAAAAATGCAAGGATTCCCAATGATTCCAATGTTCTCCACAATAGTGATAACTCAATGATGAATGGATAGTACCAAACCAGTACTAAGAGGGGGGGGTGAATCAGTATAGACAAAAACACAATCCTAAAACTGGTTTGTCAGCAAACACTATGCATAGGCAGATAGACAGTAACTCCGATCTGAAACAGAGTACAACCGATAAAGCCCAGAATAACTGAGACAAGCATAAACTGGTTGACACTTATCTTCTCATACAATCTAATACTTCATTTCCATTTCACCCTAGTGCATGAACAGGTAATCTATCATCAAAAGATATATAAACAACTAGATCAACATGATTTACCTTCAGACACAAATTACTCAAACCATCACATGAATAATACCACACATGACACACATATTTTTCACATGGAAACCCAACTGGGAAAAACCATGGTGGGGATGAATACCTACAAGCTATTTTTGAACTCTTTAGAAGTCTGCTCTGTTAGGAGCCTTGTCCGGTTAAAGACTGATACAACAGGTTATGTTAGGAACTGATCCTGTTAGGGATCACCTGGTTAAGGGATGGCTAGAATACCTGATTAAGGGTTAAACCCTGTTAAAGGTTACCTTGTTAGAGGATTTCAAGAACTCAATGGTTTTGAGTCACCCTATTAAAGGATTTACAGTAAGCCGGTTAAAGCTACCCTGTTAAGGGATTTCCCAACTGTTGAAGTGGTTAGAGATCAACAAGTATTACAATGATCTGGTAACAACACTCAATGCCAATGCAGATTCGCTTTAGCTCCTCTTCACCTTCTGCACTTACACTCTATAGGTATCACTTTTCTCTTCTGGTCTGGCAAGAATCACATATCCCTTCACTTGGATACACACACACAACTTTTTCCAACAACCTCAAAAAGAAACACAACATCGACCTTATAGGAAACAGATAGGTCAGTAGCATAAACCCTAAACCCTAAACCTATTAGGTTAAGCAATTCAAACAGTTCAATCCTGACCGTTGAGCACATTGCATTAAATGCAACAGTCTTGAACCAATCTCAAAACATTCTCCATCATTCATTTTCCACCGATTTCATGGCGGTTGATAACCCGTCACGTGTTATCACCATTTACAGACTTCGCACATTCCCGAGGTAGATAGGAACAATCTCCTTCATGCAGGATCCTTCACGTGCACAAAGCTAACATGGCAACACGATCTATTCTTCGTCACAATGCTAACTCATCACACAAAGTCACTGATTGAGTCACACAGGCTTGAGGCACTTCAATCGGAAACCCTGAAGTTGAGACTACCAACCGGTAGTCATACAAAGCTTCCATGTGTCGGTTCCCATAACCACATGTCAGTTCACCTTAAACAAACACACCGCTTCACTTTGGCACAAATGTCGGTTCACAATGTTATACCAGTTCTCACATATACCAGTTCTTGGTAACATACCGGTTCTCACATATACTGGTTCTCTCCTCTTCAGCATATTGACATCAATGACAACATACAATGTCATCATGTCCTCATACCGATTCACATAATGCCAACAAATAGCCCATTGAATTTTTTGGAAAACAACATCCTGGGTGAGAGAAGTGTCCCTTCAAATACAGTTGTTCATTTCTTTCCATATCCTCCACAGAATGTGAGGGAGAGATAGTTGCCACAAAGAACTCAAAAAGGGGTTAGCCTAGTGATAATTCCAAGAATGGAACAAATCACTGATAGTGTTAGGAAAAACCCAATCAATACAAAAATTCTTAAGAAGTCTTTCCCAAATTGAAGCAGTAAAGGAATAGTGGATAGCCAAATGGTCCACAGACTCTTCCTCCTCAAGACAAAGAGAACATCTATTAGGGAAAGAAAATCCTCTACCCTTAAGATTATCTAAGGTTAATATTTTATTTTGAAGGATAGTCCAATAGAAAAAATTGATTTTATGGATTAGACCCTTTATCCAAGCTTTAGACCAAAAAGGATTCTCTGAGGGGGCAGGGGAAAGAACACCATACATTGAAGAGATAGTGATGTTGCCTTTAGGTTCATATTTCCAAATAAGGGAGTCTTCCTCTTTATTTAGCCAAACAGAAGAAAGATGGTTCTTAAGATTAATAAGGTCCAGGTGAATACTTTCAATGTTCTTCCATTTATCACCTATCCAATACCCCTCAACCAGAAGGCCAAAGATTCTAATACAAGAGGGAGCAAAAGGGGTCCATTCAGGGATATCAACCAAAGGTTTATCGAAAAGCCAAGGATCTTCCCAGAATCTAAGTTTCCTACCATTGCCAACATTCCATTTAACCCCTTTGGCAATGTTGTCTTTACACTTAGAGGCATGATTCCAGATATGGGACACATTCATACTAAAATAAGAATTGATAAAAGAGGGAAGAGAAGAAGACAAAAGAGAGTACTTACTTCTCCAGATTTTACACCATTCACTGTCAGAGTGGAACAGTCTCCAAACCTGTTTAGACAAGAGAGCTTCATTGAGGGTCTGGATTCTTCTCAAGCCCAGGCCTCCATTACTTTTTGGTCTGCACATCTTATCCCAAGCCACAAGAGACATTCTTTTCTTTTCCTCAACCCCTGACCAAAGAAATTTTTTCTGAATTTTCTCAATTGCATCAGCATACTTAACAGAAATTTTGAAGAGGCTAAAGGCATAAATAGGAATGCTCTGAAGAGAAGCTTTTAGAAGTTGGAGCTTTCCAACCTGACTTAAAAGGGCACCTTTCCATCCAGCAAGATTTTTTTGAAATTTGTCCACCAGAGAGCTCCAAAAGGAATCAGGTGGTGCAATACCCAGAGGGAGACCAAGATAAGTGGTAGGAAGACCAGCAATTCAGCATTCCAGAATTCTATTGATTCTATGTTGTCTTCTCTTAGGAGTGTTGATGAAAAACACTTCGATTTTAACCCAATTGATAAGTTGGCCAGAAGCAAAAGCAAACTTACATAGGGTGTCCTTAAGAGTTTTGGAGTCTGAGATGCTTGAGTTCCCCATGATAATAGTATCATCCACAAACTGTTGGTGGGAACATGTATGATCAATTGAAGAAGGTTGGAGTCCCTTGAAAATTCCTCTCATCACCATACTTTCCATAGATCTACCAAAACATTCAGCCATAATTATGAAGAGGATAGGAGAAATGGGATCCCCTTGCCTCAGTCCTCTAGAGGCTTGAAAGAAGGTGGAGGGAGATCCATTGACAAGAATGGCAAAGGAGGCAGTGGTAATAAGTTGTTTGAAGAGATCCACACATTTGGTAGAGAATCCATAAGCCAAAAGAACCTTCACGAGGAAAGACCAATCAACCCGGTCATAGGCCTTAGAGAGATCAAGCTTGAGGATGAAACCATGTTTCTTAGCCGTAACAAGTGAATGAATATTCTCATGAACAGTTATGATGGAATCAAGGATTTGTCTTCGTGGCACAAAACCATTTTGCTGATGATTGATCAGATAAGGAAGGACAGTCAGGAGTCTGGAAGTAAGGACCTTAGAAATAATCTTATAAAAAGAATTGCGTAAGCTAATTGGCCTGAACTTATCCATGGAGTTAGCACCTTGAATTTTGGGGATTAATGCAATGAAGGTACCATTGATCTCTTTCAAAAGTCTTCTAGCCCTGAAAAATTCTTTGACTCCATTAGATACATCTTTCCCAACAATATCCCAGAATTCTTGGAAGAAGAACATGGGGAAGCCATCAGGTCTGGGGGCTTTGTTACCATCAAAAGAAAAGACAGCATTTCTGATCTCTTGGTTTGAAGGTATAGAAGAAAGGGAGGCATTCATCTGCTTATCAATGAGGAAAGGAATATTATTAAATAGTTGACATATGAAATAATCTTGTGCTCTTATCTCCTTCCTTCAACCAAATACATCTTGATCTCTGCTTCCAAAAAGTTTCTTCTTTAACAATGATTTCATGGTATTTTTTGAGGACCTCATTTTCTTCAACAATTAACACAGTAGAGAATCCATCCTTCTAAATTTGGACCTATATTTTATTGAGGTCTTCCTAAATTTTTCCTTTGGCCTCAAAAATATTCCCAAAGTTGGTTTTGTTCCATAACCTTATATTGTCTTTGATACTTTTGAGTTTCTTCACAACTCTATACATAGCAATGCCCTCAACTTTAATGTTCCACCATTCCTGAATTTTAAGAATGAGATCAGGATGAAGAGTCCACATTTTTTCAAATCTAAAAGGAAAGTGCCTTCTTCTATTTATTGGGTCAGCATAAAAAGTTATGGGATAATGGTCAGACCCAACCCAGATGTGGGCAGACAGGGAATAGTAATAATGTATGTACCAGTCATCAAAAATAAGAACCCTATCAAGGCAAACTTGAATAAGGTCATTTCCAGTCCTCCTGTTAGTCCAAGTGTAATTGCATCCCTGTATCTCCACATCATTGAGAGCCTAAGAGTTTATAAAATCCATGAGGGCCAGTCTACTTTCCAACTGAGAGGGGCTTCCACCAAATTTTTCCTTCTCTCTCAAGGGAGTGTTGAAGTCTCCTATGACCAGCCAGCTTAGATTCTTGAAGTTGTCCCTTATTTCCATTAGTTTTTTCCAAAAATTGCTTCTGGCTTTCAAGGTATTAGGAGCATAAATGTTAGTGAGGACCCAAGATGTTCCATCTTTTAAATGCTCAAATTTTATGCAAGAGAAATTGTTTTCTTGAATAAGAACATGACCTGACCTTTAACACTATTGAGATTGCAAATGGTTGCAATGCCTCCAGAGGCACTTTCCGAGCTACCACCACTAATGCTCCCAAATTTAAAGAACTTCAGAGATTCAACCTTTTCTTTACTCATCTTAGTTTCTTGAATAAGAAAAATATCAGGTTTGCTATCCCTTATCATATTCCTAATAATATCATGCTTGTGGGGATTATTTAGTCCCCCAATATTCCAAGAGATGATCTTCATAGTTACTTACCAATTCCTAACTCCTTCAAAGTCTTCTGAGACCCATCTGCTATGTTCTTGTTGGCCTCCTTGTCTTTGACTTTGTGGTTTGAAGGTCATCCTAGAGAAGAGGAAACATACCTGACATCAACTTGAGAAATTCTGCTAGACTTCCTTAATTGGGAAGCCAAGGGAGTGGATCCTTTCTTATTCCTGTATTTTGGTATTTTCTAGTTAGCTTCTTTCTCAAGAACCGCTTCAGGGTTACTAAGAATTTTGGAAATTTCTTCTTCATTACCCCAATTAGGAAATCTGGAATCCTGTGAAGTACTATTAACTATTTTAGAAATTTGGTCTAAATCCGAAAGGCTCATACCCAATATAGCACATTTATGGGCTTCTTGCATTTTAGAGCTGATCAAAAGTGGGGAAGAGTCAGTCTTTTCTTCTTGACAGCCAGTGATCTCCCCTTCCTCAGGTTGCTCCTCTTTGTTGGGTGCTTCCTTACTGGCCAAAGTATCAGCTATTACCATCTCATCTATTTCTTTTGAGGATACAAGTTGTTCTTTAAATTCCTCTATTCGGATCTGCCCTTCTAGGAGGTTGTTTACTTTCGTTAACTCCTTCCTCAGGACTTCCTGAGTGGAGAGATTAGCGATAGGGGTTGAGGATACCACTTCCTTATTTTCCCCCAAGGGTCTAAAGCAGTTATTATCAACAAAGTCAACTTCCTTATTTTCTGAGTTTTTTACTTGCCATACCTTTTTATTCTGGAGCCTTTTTACTTTCAACCAAAGGTTTGGCTTGCTTGAGCTCCCCTTTAGGCTTGAGAGGATAGGATTTAGCCCAATGATCTGCTTTCTTGCAATAAAAACAATCAAAGGGGATAGATTTGTATTCTATCTATTGTTTCCATGTTCCCAACTTTGACACAATGTCTATCTATTCTGGCATATCTGCATCATGAGCTATCCCTACACAAAATCTGGCATGAGTAAGCCTCCTTTTTGAGGCTGTGACTAGGTCTATTGAGAGGAGATCGCCAAAGGAGCTTGCTAATCCTGATAAAATGCTTTCTGCACAATACTCAAGAGGCAGACCTGGTAACTTTACCCAAACTGGGACATGCGCTAGAAGTGAATCATTCATGTTTAGATTTGGATGCCATTTCTGAAGGACCAAAGCTGTCTTTCCAACCATCCAAGGACTACCAAAGAGAATCCTTGTTTTATCTTCTTCACATGAGAAAGCAAAGGTAAGGAGGCCTTTGGGCAAGGCCAAAATTTCAACATTACCTTTCAAATCCCATTTCCTTTTAACATAAGCCCTTATAACTTTGATGTTTGGATGCGAAGCCATAAACTTGCCTACCAGGGAGTTCGACATACTACTAATATTATGATCCAGAACCGAATCAAGGATAGAGATAGCGAACTTGCCACCAGTATGGTCAAATATATTCTTGACAGGAGGTAAAGAGGATTTTCCAGATGGTCTTGTTCCAAAAAGGGATGACCATTTTCTAGATTTGATTCCAATCATGCTACTATGTTGATGAGGAAGGTGTGACTGATTCTGATGATGAATCGACACAAGATTCAGCTAGTGGATCCGACAATGGAAAGGAAGGGGTATTTTTGGCTATCAAGGAAGATGATCTAGTACCTGAAGAAAAGTCCCTTGCTGCTAAAATTGAAGACAAGGATGAATGGGTGATAGACAGTGGATGTTCACATCATATGACTGAAGAAAAAAGGAAGTTTCTATCTCTGCAAGAATTTGATGGTGATCTGGTTAGATTTGGAGATGACAAAGCATGCATGATCAAGGGAAAAGTAACTTTATCACTAGATGGTAAGCATGATACTGATAATATTTATTATTTTGAAGGTTTAAGGCATAATCTTTTGAGTGTAGGATAGTTGGTGGATAAGGGATTTTAGTTACAGTTCAAGGATGGAAAATGCAAGATTATCAATAGATCTGGATTGGAGATTGCAACCCGTACTCAGACTAAAGGTAACATCTTTCATTTGAACTTTGGTGAGAAGACATGTTTGATTGCACAAATTGATGCGAGTTGGTTATGGCATAAGAGGTTGTGTCATGTGAATTTTGATTGCATTGTAAAGATCAGTTCTACTAAGGCAATTAGAGATATACCTAATATTGTGAAGCCCTATAATCCGGTATGTAAGGAATGTCAAATGGGAAAGCAAGTCATAACTTCTTTTAAGAGTATACAAGACAAATCTAAGATGTTCTTGATCTTATTCATACTAATTTGTGTGGTCCTGCTAGAATAAAAAAAAAATCAGGGTGATAGATATTTTATGCTAATCATTGATGACTATTATAGAATGATGTGGGTTACTTTTCTAAGGGAGAAATCTGAAGCATTTGAAATGTTTAAAATATTTAAAGCTAAAGTTGAGACAGAGACAGGATTGAAGATTAAATGCTTAAGGTCTGATCAGGGTGGAGCATTCACATCCGATGAATTTAACAGTTGTTGTGAAAAGAATGGGATAAGGAGACAGTTATCTGCACCTCAGACACCTCAGCAAAATGGAGTTGTGGAAAGGAAGAACATAACTATCTTAGATGTAGCTAGAACTATGATGATGGAAGATAATATGCCTCATATCTACTGGAGAGAGGCTATGAGCATGACGGTATACACATTCAACAGAGTTCATATCAAGAGAGACACCGGTAAGACACCTTATGAGTTATGGTTTGGTTATACACCTACAGTTAAGTATTTCAAAATCTTTGGTAGTAAATGCTATATGAAAAGAGATGATTCCATTGGAAAGTTTGATCTTGGATGTGATGAAGGGATATTTCTTGGTTATTCTAATGAAAGCGAAGTATATAGATGTTATAACAAAAGATTGTAGAGAATTGTGGAGAGCACTAATGCCAAGGTGAATGAGAAAAGAAAAAATCAAATCAGAACTTATGAGAGAGAACCAGCAGTGGAGATGATCATAACTGAACCAATAGCATCTGCACCAGAATAGAATGTTGAACCAGTTACTCCGGCAGTATCAGAAAATTCAACAGTAACTGAAGATCAGAGAAGAGGAACGAAAAGTCAAAAGACTCCTCGATATGTAAGGTTGAATCATTTAAAAGATCAAATCATTGGAGACAAGAACAAAGGAGTGGTGAAAAAAAGAAGGCTGGAAACTGATGAGGAATGTTTAATTTCTCAAATTGAACCAGCGTCAGTAATTGAAGCATGTAAAGATGAAAATTGGATGAAAGTTATGGAAGCAGAATTGGATCAGATAGAAAATAATAACACATGTACTTTAGTTCCCCAACCTAAAAATAAGAATGTTATTGAAACTAAATGGGTTTTTAGGAATAAATTGAATGAAGATGGACAAGTTGTGAGGAATAAAGCTAGATTGGTTTGTAAAGGATATTCTCAAAAGGAAGGAATTGATTATGATGAAACTTTTCCTCCGGTAGCTAAGATTGAAGATGTGAGATTATTCCTTGCTTATGCTGCCCATAAGAACTACAAGGTTTATCAGATGGATGTTAAGTGTGCATTTCTAAATGGAGATATTGAAGAGGAAGTTTACATTGAGGAATCTGATGGATTTTCACTTTCAGATGACAAAAACATGATTTGCGGGCTAAGGAAATCTTTATATGGATTAAAACAAGCCCCTAGAGCTTGGTATGCAAGATTGGATAAATATATTTTGAAGCTTGGTTTCACTAAAGGTAATGCTGATAATAATTTATACTATAAGATCACTGATGATGACATATTGATTATTGAAGTCTTTGTTGATGATATCATTTTTGGAGGTGAAGATAAGTTATGTATGGAATTCTCTGAAAACATGAAGAATTAATTTGAGATGTCTATGATTGGGGAGATGAAATTTTTCTTAGGTTTGCAGATTACTCAGACTGATAAAGGTATTTTCATTTGTCAAACTAAGCATGCTAGAGAGTTGTTGAAGAAATTTGGTATGGAAACTTCTAAACCGGTTAGTACACCTATGGTTACAAGTGAGAAGTTGACTAAGAAAGATGCATCAACACTGGTAAATCCTACAAGGTATAAGTCTATGATTGGAGGTTTGTTATATCTGACTCAGACTAGACCGAATATAATGAATGCAATTTGTATTGAATCAAAATATCAAAGTGATCCTAGAGAGAATCATGAGAGTGCAGTGAAAAGGATTTTCAAGTATTTGCAGGGAACAACCAAACTTGGTTTGTGGTATCCTAAAAATGATGACTTTACACTATGTGCATATATAGATGTTGATTGGGTTGGAGATGTTGATGACCGGAAGAGCACATCTGGTGGAGCTTTCTTTCTTGGAAAGAAACTTGTTTCTTGGATCAGCAAGAAGCAGTCATGTACATACATCTTTGTCTACTGTTGAAGCTAAGTATGTTGTTGTTGCTACTAACTGTACACAAGTTTTATGGATGAAGCAAATTTTGAAGGATATAAGGGTGGATTGTAATGAACCGATAGTTATTCATTGTGATAACTCTATTGCTATTGATATATCAAAGAATCTGGTATTTCATTCTAAGACAAAGCACATATCTATCAAGTATAACTTTTTTAAGGAGAAGGTGGAAGCAAATGAAGTCAGACTAGTTTATGTGAACACGAAAGATCAAATTGTAGATATCTTCACTAAACCTTTGCCTAAGGAATAATTTGAGTACTTTATAGATAGATTTGTTGGTATTTTGGTATGGTTTTGTCATTGATGTCAACACCTACTAAAAACTTATCAACTCTGGCACTTTGGAGAATCAGCAACATTCATCGGCAAGCAAGTGACTTATGCACAGTCACCGGTATCTGATACACCGGTAGGATATAATGATCACCGGCACTCGGAAGGGCATGGAAAACACTTGGTTATGTCGAAGACATCGTGTGGACACCTTGTCTTGGAGTTTTGTTTATTGGTATATTCGTATTTGCATATTTGTTGTTACCGGCAAATAGGTCCAAGTTACACCGACAAGTTTATCTTTTCCAAATCAGCATAGCACTCTATGAAAATGACTTATTATTGTTGTAAATGCATTAAGCCGACATGGTGAATCGGTTATTGCATCGGGTATTAATTGATTTGTAAATTAATTTTATTGTATTATCCTTTAGAGCCGACCTACTAAAATTGGTCTTAGGGTATGGTATAAATGTAAGATCTTATTTGTAAGATCGAATGTGGAATGCGAAAAAAGGATTGTGTGAAGGTATATGCGAGAATAAGCAAAGCTATACACGCAAACATCATTTGAAGGTTGAAGGAGGGTTTTTGTGAAGACAATCAGAACTACACCGGTACTGAATCCAGCATATGAAGATGCCATTTTGAGCAGTACATTCTTATTGGATTTGACCATCCAATTGTAGTCAGTGTGACTCCTATTTTGTGATTGAGTAGTGAGCTCTAGGCGCTTGGCCTTTCTGCATGTGCAGACCCCATTTGTATACACTTACTATCTGCAGTAGTCTCATCTGATTGTGGGTAAGGTTTCCCATTGTGGTTTTTCCCCTTATAGGGTTTCCATGTACAAATATTGGTGTTATGTGTTGTGGATGACTTTGTCTTTTTGTTTCATGCATTAATCCTTACCGATATTGCAATTAACTGTTAAAACTGTCTACCGGTATATTAGACTGGTTTACCGGTATTAAGCATTAAGTTGGTTAAGTTGTTTTTGGTTTGAATTTGTTAGACAATTGATTCAACCCCCCCCCTCTCAGTTGTCTCCTGGACCTAACAATTGGTATCATAGCCTATTCCTCTTTTGCAGAAGTTTAACAGCTTAAGGAGATCCAATGTCTACTAACTATTTCAAGAAGGACAGTCCTAAACTTGATGGAACCAACTATGGCATATGGAAGATCAGAATGGAGACACATCTAAATTGCATTGGAAAGGACATATGGGATGCTACAAAGAATGGTTATACTGCTCCTACTCTTGGTCAACCTAATCCACCTACCTTGGGAAAAGATGAGGAAAATGATTGCAAAGCAAGAGAAGCACTTTTGAGCAAATTATTTGATCAGCAAATCATGAGACTATCAGATAGGTCTACTGCTAAAGCTATTTGGGATCATTTGGAAACACTGAATGAAGGAGATTCCACAGTCAAAATTGCAAAACTTGAAAGCTTATGAGTTAGGTATGAACATTCGAAAATGGAAGAAGATGAAAGGATTTCTGCTTTTATGGAAAGAGTAAATGAGATTGTTTTGGGTATTAAATGTTGTGGAGGAACCTTAAGTGAGGATGAAATTGATTCAAAAGTTTTAAGAGGATTGCCACCAGCATATATAATGAAAGTCACTGCTATAAATGAGTTAAGAACAATGCCTAATACATCAGTAACTAGGGATACATTGATTGGAAAACTTTCAGCTTTTAAAATTGAAGAATTTGGTCTTGTTGCTACTATAAAGACAGATTTAGCCTTTAAAACATCTACATCATCTGCACCATCATTTGACAAATCAGATTGGAAAGCCTTTTATGCAAGAGAACTTGAAGAAAGCGGGAAAGAAAATGAAGAACTTGAAGCACTATTTGCAAGGAAAATGCCTAAAGGTCTAGTTAGAAGTAAGTATGAAGGTAAAGCACCCTTTAAATGTTTTAACTGCAATAAGATCGGTCATATGGCTTCAAGATGCCTTGATAGACATGCTAGACTAAGAGAAGAAGCTAGAAGAACATACAAGCCTAACCTTGAATATCAAAGATACAGATTTAAGAAGAATTAAGAAAAATCTTGTTACATTGCTGATGAAGGAGTGACTGATGATTATGATGAGGATCCGGCAGACAGTGGATGGGTTTTTGTTTCTATAACAGAAGATCAACCAGCACCTACTACTCAACTAGTAGAACAAGCCCTGGCAGCTAAAGTTGAAGATAAGGATGAGTGGATCATTGATTCAGGATGCTCACATCATATGACAGGAGATAAAGGTAAATTCTTGAAACTTTCAAGAATACAATGGAAGCTTAGTAATATTTGGAGATGATAAAGCTTGTTTGATGAAAGGTAAGGGTACAATATCTCTTGATGGTAAGAATAATACTGACAATCTCTACTATGTTGAAGGTTTAAAATATAATCTTTTGAGTGTTGGTCAATTATTTGAGAAAGGATTTTAGTTACAATTCAAAAATGGAAAATGCAAAATCATGAATAGAACTGGTTTGGAAATTGCAACTAGTAATCAGACTAGAGGTAATATCTTTCATTTGAATAACAGTGAAAGACATGCTTAATTGCACATATTGATGAAAGTTGGCTATGGCATAAGAGACTTTGTCATGTAAACTTTGATTGCATGGTGAAAATCAGTACTACTAAGGCAGTTAGAGATTTACCTAAAATTGTCAAACCTCACAATACAGTATGTAAGGAATGTCAATTTGGAAAACAAGTTAGAGCTAGTTTCAAAAGTATTCCAAAAAAATCCAATAATGCTCTTGATTTAATTCATACTGATTTATGTGGTCCGGCTAGAACTAAAAACTTATAAGGTGATAGATATTTCATGCTAATCATTGATGACTATTCTAGAATGTGTTGGGTTACTTTTCTCAGAGAAAAATCAAAAGCACTTGGAAAGTTCAAACTATTCAAAGCTATGGTAGAAAATGAAACCGGTAAGAAAATCAAATGTCTAAGATCAGATCAAGGAGGAGAATTTACATCTAAGGAATTTAATGCATTCTGTGAAGTAAATGGAATCAGAAGACAGCTATCAGCACCTCGGACACCACAACAGAATGGAGTTGTTGAAAGGAAAAACAGAACTATCTTGGATGCAGCAAGAAGTATGTTATCAGAAGCAAACCTACCACAAGTATATTGGAGAGAGAGGCAGTAAGTACAGCGGTCTATACATTCAACAAAGTTCATATCAAAGGTGAAACCAGTAAGACCCCTCATGAACTATGGTTTGGTATTACTCCTACTCTTAAATATTTCAGAATTTTTGGAAGTAAATGCTATATCAGAAGAGATGAGTATATTGGAAAATTTGATCCTAGAAGTGATGAAGGAATATTTCTTGGTTATTCATCTAAGAGTAAGGCATATAGATGTTTTAACAAAAGATTGCAAAAAATTGTTGAGAGTACAAATGTAAAGATTGATGAACAATTCAGAGGAACTTCAAGGTATATAGACTTTGAACCAGCAACAGAAATTTTGACAAATGAACCTAAACTAAATCCACCGGTATTGAATGAAGATCCAGTTACACCGGTATCATCTGAAAATTCCACAGTAACTGAGGAACAGCAACAAACAAAGACACCCCGGTATGTAAGACTGAATCATTCTGAAGATCAGATAATTGGAAACAAGTATAAAGGAGTTATGACAAGAGGATGATAGAAAAAGAACCATCGGCGGTGCATTCTTTCTTGGAAGCAGACTAGTTTCTTGGTTGAGTAAGAAACAAAGTTGTACATCTTTATCAAAAGCAGAATCGAAATATGTTGCAGCAGCAACTAACTGTACACAGGTTGTAGACACCTAAAAGTAATTATTTTTAATTAATTTTAATTCCTCACATAATTAATTAATTAATTATGTTAATTCAAATTCTCCTCAATATTAATTAAATATAATTAATATTGTCACTATAGTATGTGACTGATTTAATTAATAAATCAATCCCTTTCTTTATTCTTCTAAAAAATTAAATCCTCACAAATCTTCCTCTTGGCTAATTAATTTCAATTAATTAGTTAACCTACATGATTCCTACAAATCATCTTCTTAATTCATCATTAACCTAATAAATTCTTCTAGAAACTCCCTAAACTCACTTAACCTTATTCTTCTAATTTTTAATTCCCTCCACTCTTTCTCTCTCCTAATCAAATCCTCCTGCAACTCCTAATCCCACCTAACATTTCCTCTAATCCCCTCCTAATGAGTTGCTAGTGGCTAATCATCATGATTAGCCACAAAGTCAACCCCTTGTCCCTTCCATCCAACCACCAACTTTTAATGCTCTTTTCCTAGGTGAATGTGGGATTTTCAAAATCTCACAATCCTCTAGGCATCTCCTCTCCCAAGGAATTTTTAATTCCTTCTTATTCCTCTAATCCCCATGATCACCCTTTTTTGGAGAATTTTTAATTCCTTCTCTTCATTCTTCAAGGAATGTCACATCCCTTGCTCCTCTCAAGGCACATTGGGATGTCTTCCCAATGCACCTTGCTCTTCTCAAGGTACCTTGGGAAGTCTTCCCAATGCACCTCGAGGGGTGTGGAGACAAGAAATGCCTTTAAGACATATCTCTTGGTCTCCACACCCTCTCTTGGACCTTGTGTGGGCTCACAAGCAATCCTAGCCCTCCATCTTGGATCCATCCCAACCATCCATTCTTCATCTTCTCTTCCTATAAATTGAGGACTCCATCCCTTCATTGATCATCTCCAAGTTCAGTAATCTTATGCTGCCCTTTTGAGCCTAGGAAATCATCTTAGCAAGCAAGAGGAGAGCCATTTTGTCCAAATCATAATTCATCCACACTTAACCATTTTGTCCATATCATCCTCCTAGAATCCATTTCATATTATGCACAACATTGGAGATCCATTCACATCAAGCAAGCAAGAGGAGCACATCAAGTGGAGCATCATCCAAGGGCGCTTTCACTTCATCAAGCTCCATCCAAAGGAGAAGGTATTGGTTTGTGAGGTATATGCATTTCATTCTTGTTTTGAGCATTTCAAATTATGTCTTTGGATTTCATGTGATTATATGTTTGATCTACATATTTTTTATCTAATCCACCTCACAAGTCTTTTCCCCTCTTCACAGGTACTATGGCTTAAGCAAATGTTGAAAGACATAAAGGTAAAATGCAAGGAACCTATTACTATCTATTGCGATAACATTGCAGCAATTGATATATCTAAGAATCAGGTATTACATTCTAAAACCAAACATGTTTCTATTAAACTAAATTTTCTAAGGGAAAATGTTGAAGCAAAAGAGATAAAATTGGTTTATGTGAATACTAAAGAGAAGATTATAGATATCTTCACTAAACCTCTGCCTAAGGAGACTTTTGAATATCTCAGAGACCAGCTTGGGGTCATACCCCCACCGGTAGAGACTTAGGAAGTTGATGTTTGTATCAACCGGTAGAATTAACAGAGAAATCTTTTACTCTGGCTTTGATGAGGAAGCTACTTCTCAGGGGGAGTAGTTGGTATACTAAATTGATTGGTATTTTGTATATGAACTTGGCTTGGTAATAACTTTGGCATTTGATGTCAAAGGGGGAGAGATTGGTATGGAAAAACACAAGGAAAACACATGTTGCTCCCAAGGGGAGAGATTGTTATTTGGGAGAGATTATTACTCTCTATATCTATATTTTGATTTCTGGTTATGTTCTCTTTTTGGGAGATTGTTGGTTTTTGGTATTTGGCATTTCTGTTTTGGCACTTTGATGGTTTTTCCATCTTGTGTTGCCATAAATGCCAAAGGGGGAGATTGTTGGTATTTTTGTATGGTTTTGTCATTGATGTCAACACCTACTAAACACTTATCAACTCTGGCACTTTGGAGAATCAGCAACATTCACCGGCAAGCAAGTGACTTATGCATAGTCACCAGTATCTGGTACACCGGTAGGATATAATGATCACCGGTACTTGGAAGGGCATGGAAAGCACTTGGTTATGTAGAAGACATCATGTGGACACCTTGTCTTGGAGTTTTGTTTATTGGTATATTCGTATTTGCATATTTGCTATTACTGGCAAATAGGTCCAGCTTACACCAGCAGGTTTATCTTTTCCAGATCAGCATGGCACGCTATGAATATGACTTATTATTATTGTAAATGCATTAAGCCGACATGGTGAATTGGTTATTGCATCGGGTATTAATTGATTTGTAAATTAATTTTATTGTATTATCCTTTAGAGCCGACCTACTAAAATTGGTCTTAGGGTATGGTATAAATGTAAGATCTTATTTGTAAGATCGAATGTGGAATGCGAAAAAGGATTGTGTGAAGGTATATGTGAGAATAAGCAGAGCTATACACGCAAACATCATTTGAAGGTTGAAGGAGGGTTTTTGTGAAGACAATCAGAACTACACCAATATTGAATCCAGCATATGAAGATGCTATTTTGAGCAGTACATTCTTATTGGATTTGACTATCCAATTGTAGTCAGTGTGACTCCTATTTTGTGATTGAGCAGTGAGCTCTAGGCACTTGGCCTTTCTGCATGTGCAGACCCCATTTGTATACACTTACTATCTGTAGTAGTATCATCTGATTGTAGGTAAGGTTTCCCACCATGGTTTTTCCCCTTATAGGGTTTCCACGTACAAATATTGGTGTTATGTGTTGTGGATGACTTTGTCTTTTTGTTTCATGCATTAATCCTTGCCGGTATTGCAATTAACTATTAAAACTATCTACCGACATATTAGACTGGTTTATCGGTATTAAGCATTAAGTTGGTTAAGTTGTTTTTGGTTTGAATTTGTTAGACAACTAATTCACCCCCCCCTCTCAGTTGTCTCCGGGACCTAACAAGATTGGGGGTTTCTGCCCCTCCGATAGAGACCTAGATGATGCTGACTAGCATCAGTCTAACATGCACTTATAGAGCTACTATTCATTCCAGATTGATGTGTTGGTGCTACTACCCAGGTGGAGTAGTCAGCTCTATGGTTCAATGGATTTATGATTTTTCTTTGATGTTCATGTCAGATTTTTGGCATTAATGTCAAAGGGGGAGAGATATATGTAAAAAACAAAGCTTAATAGAATATCAATCAAGGGGAGAGATCAGAGATTAACTGAGATATCATTCACAGGGGGAGTTTGTTACTTCATTGTTATATCATCTTTTGGGAGATTGTTAACTGTCTTCCTTTGGGGAGACTTGTTTGGCATTTCTTGGCAATTGGATGTTTTTACATCTAGTGTTTCCATCAATGCCAAAGGGGGATATTTTGGCAATTGGAGGAATTGATTATGTGTTTCATTAATGTTTTGTCATTGATGGCAACACCGGTTGTTTTGATTGTTTACCGGCTTCCGGTAGGTTCCGATAGAGTGGTTGGTTTATGATATTGATCTAGTATGCTCTAGTCCGCTTTGACATGTGGATTTGGTTTAGATCTGTCATTCATGCTATTCAGATGGGTATCACAATCAGTTGGTTTGGGATTTGATGACTCAGGAGCTATCATCTGTTCTAGTAAGCCTTTTGGTCACCAGTAAGGGTTCTGCCGATAGAGCTTTGTTGAAGACCTTTTGATGTACATGATAAGTGGTGTTGGCACAACTTCTAGATGGTCTTCAGGATGTTGTTGGTTATTTTGTTCATGTTCCTATTGATCAGTGTTGTTGGATTTGGGTCCTAACCTAATGCTATCTTATTCAGCTAGGTAATGGATCGGTTTATGTAACATTTTGGTGGATGATCCCGATGCATTACTGATTGGGTTTGTTGATTGGATTATGTTGTTTTGGTCTCAGTCCGACTTGGTTGATCATTAGAATGCAGGTTTAAGTTATAAATTTATTATATTATCTTTTAGGTGGTCGATCTAATTGTTTTAAAGGTCTCGGGTTGGTAAAAATATGATGTAAGATCTCTTTGTAGATCATGGGGATTTCATGGGATTAATGTGGTTATAGATTATCTGTGTGCAAATAAAGTTGTAATCATATGCAGAGGTTTTTGGTCGATCATAGGTGATTGAATTGGGTTGGTGAAAAAGGTTTAAGACCTATGGTACTGAGCTTAACTAGAACTGTACTCAAACATAGGAGATGTTATTCTTGCAGTTCATTCTTCTTCCGGATCGTAGTCTAGATTTATTTTGTAGTCAGTGAGGCTCCTTTTGTGATGAGTAGTATGCTCTAGGTTGTTGGCCTTCCTGCATGTCCAGGCCCCTCTTATTGTAATCACATACTTACTATAGAAGTATTATCTAACTGTGGGTAGGCTTCCCACTGTGGTTTTTCCCTTTACTATGTTTTCCACATACAAATCTTGGTGTTATCTTTTGTGCGTGGTTGGTAAATGTTATGTGGTTTATATTTGTGCTTATCTATTATATATGTTGTTCTAGTATTTGGTTTATGTATTCTAGTAATAAGGTTTTAATGCTTAAATTTATATAATCCGCTGGCAACTAATTCACCCCCCCCCCTCTCAGTTGTCCTTTGGTTATCTAAGTTGTCTAACAATAATATTCCGCACGAATGAGTTTCTTCACTAAAGTCGGATCACTAGAGTGAGTCCCAAAAATGCCTTCATGAACTTCTCACAAGGTGGTTTGATATTCATCATGCTCCAAACACCTAAGAAGAGTACCATCTTGACCTCGTCGATATAGGGTGTTGGCTATGATGGTGTAATGGGAGGCTTTGCAGATAAAGGTCCATTTTTGGTTATTGGATAGGTTAGGTTGCATGGTATTGGATTTTAAATAGGTATATATTTCACCATATATGGGAGAATCAGGTCCAACCAAATGGCATATAACTTGAGATTGTGGATCTTCATATGCAGTAGTATATAATTGTTCAACTAAAAACTCATATCGCTCATGCTTTTAAAGTATCTCCAACAAGGAAGCAATGGTTTCCATAGCGTCAACTACTTTATTTTCTAACCGAGGTACTTGTTCAAAGTGAATAGAGATAAAATAATTTTTAAATTCATCTACCATATGTTTATATGACATTAACTTTTCATCATTTGTATGATAGTCATCATTCACTTGATTGATAACCTGGAACTGAGAATCTCCATAAACATTGAGATTTGTTATCTTCCATTCCACTGCCATCTTTATTCCAGTCACTAATGTTTCATACTCAGTCATATTGTTTGTACAAGGAAACATTAATCGGTATAATTTAGGTATGGTATCTCCTTGTGGTGTAACAAATAATATCCCAGCTCCTCATCCATGTTGAGTGTATATCCATCAAAATATAAATTCCATGTATTTTTAGTGATAGTTAAAATTGAAGCATCAGGAAAATCTGAGTAAATTGGTTTATTATCTAACAAAAGTGCCTCTGCTAACTGGTCTGCAATCACTTGTCCTTTAATAGATTTTCTATCATCCACATATTGTATATCAAACTCACTGAGAATAAGAACCCATTTTTCTAATCTCCTTGTTAAGTCTGCCTTGTTGAGCAAATATTTTAAAAGATCTATCTTGGCTATCAATTTTATAGAACGAGTTAACATATAATGACACAATTCTTGGGATGCAAAAACTACGGCCAAACATGCATGCTCAACAAGAGTGTAATTTATTTCATAGCCAACAAGAGTCTGGTTGATATAATAGATATCTCTTTCCTTCCCCTCGTGATCTTCTTGAACTAGAAGAGCACCAATAGATGTTTGAGTAGTTCATATGTAAAGTAAGAGGGGTTTCCCTTCAATAGGAGGCATAAGAACAGGTGGATTCATTAGATACTCTTTCAGCATCTAAAAATATTGTTAACACTTGTCATCCCACTTGAAAGGTACATTTTTGTGTAAGAGATGTGAGAAAGGATGACATTTAGCAGCTAGCTATGAAATAAATCTTCAGATGGATTGCAATTTTCCTTGTAAAGAATGCAACTTACTGATATTCTTGGGAGGTGGCATCTCCATAATAGCTTTTACTTTCTCAGGATCTACTACTATTCCATTTGTTGACACTATGCAACCAAGGAGTCTACCAAATGTCACTCCAAAAATACACTTTTTAGGATTCAAGTATACATTAAACTTCTCCATGCAATCAAAGATTTTACGTAGGATATCAAGATGCCCTTCTATGGTGTATGACTTTCCCAAGATGTCATCTACATAATCTTCCATAAAGGTGTGCATCATATCATGAAAGATTGTAGTCATTGCCCTTTGGTATGTTGCTCCTACATTTTTCAATCTAAATGGCATGACATTCCAACAATAGGTTCCCCAGGGATAGGTAAATGTTGTTTTGTCTTGATCTTCTACGACTATCCTTATCCGATTATAACCAAAAAATCCATCTATCAAGGATAACATAGTGTGTCTTGCAGTTAAGTCCACAATAATGTCTATGTTAAGCAAAGGAAAATCATCCTTTGGACATGCTTTGTTCAAGTCTCAAAAATCTATGCAGACTTTGATGCTCTTATCTGGTTTTGAAAAAGGTACTATGTTTGAAATGCATCCTGCATAATCAATAGATCTGATAAATCCTACATCTAGCAGCTTCTTCAACTCAGCTTTGACCAATAGATCTATATCCAAGTGCATTTTTCTCAACTTTTTCTTTACGGGCTTAACCCCGAGAGATATGGATAAATCATGCATGATTAAATCAGGATCTAAACTAGGCATATCCGCATATGACCAAGAAAAATTAATTTGGTTTTCTCTAAAAATCTTGATAAAAAAGTTCTTCTCTTCTGGTGATAATGATGCTACCAAATGAAGGTTCTTAGGATTATCCTCTGTTCCAATGTTGACAGGTATTGTTGGTTCTATGATGATTGAAGACCTTTCTTGATATTCGGGTTGGGGAAGAATGTCAAGCCTCTCATCCTTTGGCGCCTCGAAGAGGTTTTCACCATTGGATACGTCTTTTCTTTTTACTTTTTCAAGATCTAATACTGTCGCATTACAGTTTTCACCTTCAGATCTATTGTTCATTTTTGCATTTTTATGACTAAAAGGCTTGGCATTTTCTCTAGATGTGGTTGTAGTATTAAGTTTCTCAGTTGAATATGTATCACCGACTCCTGCATATTAAAGACCCGTGGGATTCAGAAAGTTTGTGATAGCATGGTCATCCAAAAAGGTTTGGAGTTCAAGTGGGTCTTCTTGCCCCCAATCTATAAGTTCAAGGTTTACAAGGGGAAGATCATTAGGCTCATTGGTATCAAAAGACATGATAGTAAGAATTTGAGTGTTTTAGAGGTCAATGACTCTATCTTCAAGTTCGAGATCAATAACCACCTCAAGGTTGTCTGATTCATCCGATATCCAACCCTCCTCATGAGAGTCAGTCGTAGCATTTTGTTGTCCTTTCTCTAATGGTCTAGAACTTGAACTAAGTCCCTCATTGTCAATTCTATTGTATGAATTAATTACATCTATTTGCTTGTCTTCAAAAGACACCTCTGAAAGCCCCTCCCATTCATGAGAATTAGTTTCACTATTTTCTTGCAATTCTTGAATCTTCTTATACAAATTACATGTAGCTTCTTCAATATCTTCATTATATCCCAATCCTTTTGTTTCATTAGGAGCTTGTAAAATAGGTTGTATAGGTTCTACAATTCCTTGCTTTCTTAATCCAATGGGACCATGGCCATCGTATCCCATCTTTTACATTATAGTGAATCCTTTTCCATATTGTTCAAGAGGTAATTGAATATCTGATTCTGATGTATCTACCTTATCTTCTTCTTCTTATTTATATAACAATGCCTTAATATCTTTTTCATCAGTCTCCTCTGATAATGTCCCTCGCCTAATAAAAGTATCATTCAGCTATCTCTTAGAATAAAAAGATGTTTGTCTACCCAACATTGGCTGGCCATAAGATTTAGGTGAAAGTGGGAGTTGTGAAACACAAAAGGTTTTCTCAATAGAATATTCTCCCATACCTTGAACTTTGATCTTAAGCTTTTGTTCAACTACTTTAGATGTGGAAGGTGCTGAAATTGGATCATTTTGTGATATAGGAGGTGAAACTGGCCGGTTATTTGGGACAATTAATTCAGGTTTTGGCTTGATGGTATTGCAATATTGGAAGGGATTGGGATCTCCTTGAATTGTAATCTCTTAACTATTATAATAAAATTTCAGACATTGATGATATATGGAAGGAACTGATTTCATTGCATGTATCTAAGGTCATCCAAGGAGTATGTTATATGCTAGATTAAGATCAAGTACTTAGAAAACCATGTCTTTTTCTACTAGTCCAACTCTAATGGGTAATACAACAGATTCTTTTGACGTTCTCTCTTCCTCATCATATGCTTTGATTGTTGTAATGGTGAAAAAGGGTGAATGTTGGAGAGATCGAGAGGAAATATTTTCTTCCCTCCGAGGAGAGATGAAAGTTTCACTGCAGATTTCCCTTCAAACACCTTATCCACATTACATTTAAAAGAGGAGGAGATTCATTAGATCCAATCTCTTAGGGAAGAGATTGAATACTAAATGAATTGATAATGGGATAGAAATGATAAGCTAACCCCTCTTTTAGAATGGAAAATGATTGAATTATGTTAAGTGTAAAAGTAGCAAATAATTGATTATAACTCAAGATAGAAGCGTGAGATGAAGTTGTGCACCTGGATCTAGCTATAACATGTCGAGACGAAGTTGCCTTGCGAATTTCAAGAAACATTGTCGGGACCGTGTTGAAAGTGTCCACGGTCCTCTAAAAAATTCGTGAAACGAAAAGGGTTTTTCTGCCTCTACAAATGGAGTCTGAATCTGTAAACACAACTGCGCACCTGCAACCTACACACAAAAAAGAGAGGAAAAGGGGTTGGGATTGGGGGTTTGCCTTTAGGTCAAACCCCAGTTTTGGAATTAACCAAGTGATGAAAGAAAGTCCTTGTAAGTAAATGTAAATGAAAGACTGAAATGTAAGTCACCTCAAGGGAGGTTGTAGATACAATGTAGATAGATTTGCTTGTGTGGAAATGAATGTTGAAAGGGATCTCCTCTTCAATGGTTGAATCCTTGATGTGAATGCAACATCTAGCCTTGAAGGGAGACTTGAGAATGCTCAATGCTGGAAAAGGAATGCTTGAATGTTTGAATTCTCTTGAATGCTTGATCTCATATAAACTTCCCACTCATCCCACTTATGCAAATGAGAGGACAAATGCGACACATATACTCGTCAATTAGGGTTAATTGACTGATTTTCCATCACAGGTCGACATGAGGAAGGTTTTTCCCGCTCAATGCAAAGTCCAATGCAAAAATGGGACAGAGGGGGCCCAAAAATTGGGCCAGGAAAAGGGCACCACACCCCTATCCTAGGGGGGACAGGGGCACCACACCATTGTCCTGCCCTTGTCTTAGGACAGAAAGCAGGTTCAGGCAGTGCAGAGGGCTGAACAAGGTAGTTTCCAAGGGTTGAGCAAGTCTCGGGTCTCCGATCAAGCTTAGGGATTCGAATCGCCAACGTGAAGACCCTAATGTGTCGTAAATTGAAAGGGTCGCAATTTAATGACACTACAATTGTGATCTTTTTCTTTGGATCCACGACATTCTCTGAAAACCCCAATGTAAGGACTAATTTAAAAGTGCATATATTCAAACCAACCCCTCCATCTATTAAGACTCATTTTATTCAGTGCTTATGTACAAGGACTTCTATATGAAGAGGAGCATTATGAGGTTGGCTTGTGGAAAGATCATTATGTTCATTGAAAGACAAGAAATGAGGTATGGTTAAGTGTCCTACCATGGGTTGAAACTGTGCAGGATCAAGGTATCGGGATATGCTGGTTTCTTGTAGAGATTTCTCCAAAATTTCTTTATGAGTAGGTGACAAGCATAAAATATCTAAAATAGATATATGAGCGGGTATTTTCTTAAGCTGATCAAGGACATTGTATTGATTAGTCATGGAAGATGGCTTAGGCAATGCTCCTTGAAGAGTGACTTTTCCACGTCGTGTTGTCATATTGCAATCAGATTTATTATTGATAGTAATCACATTCACATGAGAATCACTTTCAGAAATATGATTTATAACATATTCATAATACTTATTTGTATAGTTCACTTTCTCATTTCTTGATTTAGAGGAATTTCCTTTATCATAATTTGGAAGGGGATCCTTAAATGCCACATGTTCATCATTGGATTTATGACCATCTACAGATATGTCTCCTTTATCAATCAAATCTTGTATGACGTGTTTCAATCTCTGACAATCATTGGTCTTATTCCCTTTATTTCTACGAAACTCACAATAGTCTTGATCATTCCACCATGCAGGTTTAACCTTTGGTTCACAATCTTTTTCTTCGGGTAAAGTGATGATATTGTTTGAGATAAGCTTCCTCAAAGCAATTTCCAAAGGCTCACCTAGTGGAGTGAATTTCCTTCGAGGAGGATAAGAAGTTTTGGGCTTTGATGCATTATTGTTATTCTGATTGTCTTTATTATTTTGAGGTCCCGATAAGTTTAAGATGGGTTGTTTAATCTTAAGATTTTGTGCATCTACTACCCCATCATTAATAATGTTTTTGTTCTTGGTCCAAAATCATGATTTATCATTGTTATTACCTAAACCAACATTATCATTGTAAATCTTGATCACTTCTTTTTCTATCAATGCTTTTTCAATAGTAATCTACCATTATCTATCATTTTTGCAAAAGTAGGAGGACTTTTAAGTTGCAACTGATAGCTCAATTCAGAATTCAGATTATGAATGAAAATTTCCATCTTTTGATCTTCAAGTATATCGAGGGGATACTTAGTCTCAAGATGCCTCCATCTTTGTAAGAAATTTGTGAAGGATTCACCATTGCATTATTTGCTATTACAAAGATCTAGCATAGAAACTTAATGTTCGATGTTATATGAAAAATGTTTAAGAAACTTATCAACAAGTTCACCAAATGATTTGATGCTAGGTGGTAAATTATAAAACCATTCAATAGCTTGTCCACCCAAACTTTTAGGGAATAATCGCATCAAGTAGGTATCATTATGAGAAACTTCCATACACATTGCGTAAAACTCTTTGATATGATCATGTGGATCCCCTTTCCCCTTATACTTATCAAACTTGGGAATGTTGAAATTTGGGGGAAATTGAAGCATAGCCAAGTTTTTATCAAATTTATAAAGAGATATGTCTTCAAGTGAATATTGTTAAAAGGATGACCCTGATTGTATCTTGGCAACTTGAGTTTGCAACTCTTGTATTTGTTGAACAAGAGTACTCAAAGGATTTACGAGAGAACTTTTATCTTTCTTGTTTTTATGCGATTCAACTTGATTTGTTTCATTGTTTGTGTTGGTATTAGTATCATCATTTTTCTCATTATTTTCCTTAAGCTTAGATACATGAAAATCAGATGGAAGTTTTAAACCTTGATGTACAAGGTGAAGAAAGTATTTCTTTTTTTCCTTCTCCATAACCTTTTATATGAGTTTTAGAAATTTAGGATGTTGTGATGCACCAAGGACTTTTTATTCATCCACATAACTATCACTATCATCATCAAACAACGGATTTGAGTGTTGTCCAAAGAGATCAATAGGATCAAAGATATTCTTGTTTCTATCCTGATACGACATTGTGGCGTTACTAGATCTCTAACTTCTTGTTTAAACCATATGGGGTTCTTTCCAAACTACGTTGTATGTTGGGAAATGTATGTTCATTGCTTGTTATGACCAATGTAAGTTTTTGGTATCAATATTCTTGGTGTGCAAGTTTTGATTTGTTCTATAAAGTTTGGCAATCTTGGACTATTAAGAAATAGTGATATCAAAGTAAGCCAATTTTAGGAGATGATGAATCTCTAAATGGTAATAACTCACTTTGCCAAGATTTTGATTATAGCTCCTATGTTAGAAGGATGATAAATCTTGATAGTGGAACTAAATCAATAAAAGGATAAGACAAATCTCAAGGTCACCAATGTTTATCTTGATCTTGAATGTATTGTCAATATGGTCTTATGTGTAAAGTGCTCAAGAACCCTATTGGTTTAACTAGATATGTTATCCGTAACAATCAAAATGAATCTTTCTTCGAAATGGGTATCTGAATTTGTTGTTTTCAAAATTTTTTGCAGAGGACCAAAGATATCAACTCTCACAAAAGTGCTAAAACAAATGCGTTAAAATTTTTCACAAAAGCGCTATTTAAATGTGTAAATATGCTATTGTATTGAGTAAAATCATTATTTTCTTCCTTGAATGCGCTAATCTGTGTTGCAAAAATGCTAAAAGATTTCTCAAAAGTGCTAAACTGTTTAATGAAAGCGCTAAGATATTTAACAAATGTGTTGCGCTATTTTACACAAGCACTAATATTTATTCCAAAGGCGCTACTCTATGTAACAAATATGCTATTTTGAGTCTCAAATGCGAAATTATGCCTTTTTCTAGTAAAAATTTTAGTTTTCTACTGTCTAAAATGGGATGATTTTTCTCTGTTTTGACCCTACTTATTTCATGATGCCAACAAGGAGCTTAATGGGTTTTTAAATAAAATCAAAATGGTGTGTTGATAATGACTCCCAAATTGTCGAATCTTGCATTGATAAGCAAAAAGCTTACAAGTATTTCAGTGACAACAAAAGTAAATGCTTGAATAATTTAGCCAAAGAATGGATGGTGACATCATTAGGAGGACAATCTCAGCTTCCTAAGACGCTTCACCGCTCTCTTTTTATTAAAGAGATCTTTCATTTGATAGTCCTACTCCACAGAGAAAAAGGAAGCTCTGATTCTACTGAATTTGAAATGTGGATGTACCTTTTCATCACAGTCATATCAGCAGGAGAACAATTCATTGATTGGGGTCGTCTTATTAGTGATTGCATACATAATCAATTCATCCATTTCAAGATGAGTCAATGCTTTCACATGACTTACTATTTGATATATGCAATCGTTAATCTAAGGTCATGGCCAGGTTTGAGTACAACTGGTGTTCTGAATCCGAAAACACAGATCTACAACTACTACAAGCAGCTGCAGCTGGAGGAGAGATTCATGCATTTCAAATGAGTGAATGATGCCTTTACAATGCTAGCAGTGAGGCTACTTCAAGGAAATACAACTATCAAAATATCGAAAGAAGCAACAACATTGATAAAGAAGTATGGAAGTTACTTCATTCAATTTCCAAAATTCACCTACCTTCGAGTAGGGGGATTCAATGGCTATCCTTATAGGTTGCCAAGGTATGTGAATGATAAGCTCTTCTTGATTGAGATTTGTAGACAATTGATGTCAGTCCAGAAGAAATGCAGAGATAGGAAGAACAAAGGAGTTACCTTCCCTATTTTCCTTGGTCATTATAAATGTGAGTCCAACTCAAAAGCAGAATATGTGGAAAGGGCTCTAGCCAAAATAAATTTTTACACCTACCAAATGAGATTCCCCTTTGATAGTAAAGTATATGTCAAGAATAATTTGAGACTTCATCCTGGGTACCTCCATTTCCCAAATGTTGAAGACTTATGGGAAGATTGTGAGGATGAATTTGAAGTTAGGAAAAGATATTGGACAAGATTCACCTTGAAACAAATCTGTGATTTTAAGATGGAATGGATCATTAAAGGTATTGAAGATGATGAATCAGATCTAATTGATCCCTTTTATTTTGAGAAGATCCAGGCTCAACCTCTTCCTACTATTAATTGGGTAGATCCAGAGGTTAGAGATGTTAGAGAAAGAACCAGTTTCGTATCAAGAAGTCAGAAGATTGGGTCAAAAAGAGGATAGCACAAATGATTGCTACAAAGCCAACAAGTAGAAAGGAGGCACCAATGAGAACCAACCATCAAGATAGTTCTATTTCATCAGTTCCTTCTCATACACTAGTTGCGGATATTATTTCTCACTAGAAATCTCAAGGAAGCAGCGGAGATGAAGATCCTCCAAGAAGAAATAATCTCCAAAATACATGTAGAGATGAGCCCATACAAAAGAAGAAGAAATCAAGTTTAAAAGACAAAGAAGAAAATTATACTTCAAGAGAATAAAAAGATCAAGACCCAGTAGAAGTCTGAGATGATCCAAGGCTTGATGAAGGTATACCAACTATGTCACCTTCAATCCTCATTGAATCTCCTCATCATGAAGTACAATACCCTACTTCAACTATGGAGCCTTCTTTCCTAAGGAATCCAGTTGATCAAATAAAAGAAGTTAGAGAGAAATCAACTTCACTAGTACTTGAGCAACAAGTCTTCAACAAAATAATGTACAAGAGCCCTCAGAAAGTCTTTCCCTCCCATGGTTGGAACAAGCCTATTGAAAAAGAGAAAATTAAAGGAGTTAGTGGTTCTTGAATTCAACACAATGTCTGATCTTTTCAAGAAACCTGTGAAGCCAAAGAAAATTGTGAGATTTTGCCAAGATCTAGAGGCAATGGAAAGTACATATAAGAGAGAACAAAATAGATGAAGAAATTAACTGTATTCTATCAAGATGCAAAATATGATCAACTGGATCATCAATCATTACATACAATGAATATGAGCCTGCTTATATAAGCAAGGCTATATGGATATGTGAGCACACAAACATGACATGTGGCTCAATAAGAAACAAGGGTAGGTAGGAAATAGGTGTGGTAGGTAGGAGAAACAATAAAATATTCCACATGAGGTGGATCACCCACCGAAGGTGGAATTATCACTCCACAATAAGTGGATATGATAGAGTAGTAACAAAATCAACACCATAAAAGGTGGAAATTCTCCTACACACACTATTCCAATGTGACACAAACACCCAAGTGTCTCATACCCAAACTAATATGAAATGCATTATCCTAAGTAAACTTAAGTAAGGTGTAATAATATCCAAGATGAATAATTATTTACACCAACACCCCCCCTTAAGTGCAACTTAGGGGAATGCACTAAATGATAGTTCTGATACTTAATGTAAGTACAGATCCAATAGCCAACAAGATGAGAGGGGGGGGTGAATCATACAAACTTAATCTTCCATAAAAACATCAGATTCAACCTTGGTAACATATACTTCAGTAATATAACCAAAACTACTAAACATGCAAATTCAAAAGCATATAAACATCATATCACTCATAACACCAGATTTAACGTGGAAACCCAAATAGGGAAAAACCACTATGGGATTTCAGACCCACTAAGAAATATACTCTTCTAGAGTATGCTCGGTTAAAAGCAAATCATGTTAAAGATTACAAACACATTGCTAGATGTGACCCCATTAAGGGATTTCCCTTAGATCTGTTAGGATCTTCACCTTGTTAGAAGTGACCTTGTTAAAGGATTTCAAACACTCAATCAAAATGTCACCTTGCTAGAGGGTTTTACAAATAAGACTGTTAAGTCCACTCAGTTAAGAGATTTTATGTCACTTTCACAAAATAATAGTAATAAAAATCTATCTGCAACTTCACATCTAAAATGCTAAAGCAGATTCTTATTTGCTCAATACAATCTAGACATAGAACTAATCTTGTCCATTTGTTGGGCTTCTATACTCTGTTATTCAAACAGGTCTTCAAGTTTTTGTGCTCGGTAATCACTATGTAGCATCCCTATGCATACATTTGCCCGCATGCATTGTTTATCAACAGTTCCCTATTTATAAACAATTCGCCAACCGCCTAATCTCCTTGATCACACTTCCCATGATCAATCATAGCCATCAGATCTTCAAACTTGTCCAGGTTCAATGTATCCTTCGATTTGAAAAATGTTTTACCCCACCTAGGAACTTGCATATATTTCTTGGAACTTGTGCTAGGGTAATGCGGTTCAATCTGCGCTGTAGATCTTCATGTCGATTTTCCTTTGCCATAGATTCATTAACAAACTTCATTTACGGCATACCAATCATTTAATCAGTTCCAGCTCATCAGCTTCCTTCATTAAATAACACATGTAACCATTTAATGTATTATGTTATAGCTCGGTTACAACTCAGTAACAACTCGGTAAATACTAAACTTTACTCGGTAGACATTCCACCTTCATTAACCAATAGCGATAACCTTAGGGTTTACCGACTAGGTTCCTTGCTCGGTAACATAGTATAGTATTAACCTTACAATTTACAACATATGTATGATGTTAAAACAATCTAAACATCATGATCTCATCATTGTCTAACTCAGTAATAGTTGCCCATTGAATACCTTATTCATCCCCTTATTCATCATATTCTTTCTGTGTCTTTTACCATCATCTTTATACTCATCAAATCATACTTCTCAAGATATGGCAACATCATACTGAATTAGAAAATCAATTTCTTGACATCAATGACAAAATAATATATTAAGATAGTAAATCATCCTTAATCAGTTATATCCATAATCATCAACAACCTTCTCAATATCCTTATTGAAATGCTAACAGTCACCCATTGTTTGTTATAATGCCAAATGCCAACAATCTCCCCCTTTGGCATTGATGGCAAAACCAATTGATTTGACCTAATTGATTCGGATTGTTGTGAGTTGTTTGTGAGATTCTGAAATGCTCTCTTCCTGTCATCAGAATTCTCCCCCATTCATTAGACTTCTCCTCTTTTCTCAGTCTTTCTTTTCTGCTTTTTTTTCAGTCTTTTCAGTCATTTCTAGTCTTCTTCTCCAGTCTTCTCCCCCTTTGACAACAATGCCAAAAAGTAAAGAATTAAGACATAATTTCTTCCTGTATGAAGTGAATTCCTGTTGTAATGTGTCCACTTAGTCTCGGTCAGAGCATTTTGTCTTCAATTCCTATTTCCTGTATTGTTTCCTGCACACCTTTAAAAAACATCCTAAAGTGTGTAAATCAGCATCAACTCCTAAAAGATATTTTGTAGAGTCATCGAATTGATGCTTTCACCGAACTCGATCAGTGAGTAGAAGATAGGGGTAGGACCCCTAACTTACTTCTGAGATACTCAAAAGTGTCCCTTGGTAGTGGCTTGGTGAAGATATATGTTATTTGTTCCTTTGTGCTGACATACTCCAACACCACTTTCTTCTCTTGAGCTTCTTCTCTAAGATAATGATATTTGATAGAGATGTGCTTTGTCTTAGAGTGCATAACAGGATTTTTCAAAATGTTAATGGCACTAGTATTGTTACAGAATATAGTTACTGGCTCGGTAACTTTCTCATGTATACCTTCCAACAGTTGTTTGATCCATGCTATGTTGGTACAATTCAATGTTGCAGCAACGTATTCAGCTTCTATTGTTGACTGTGAAACACATCATTGTTTCTTGCTAAGCCAACTCACTAGTCTTTCTCCTAAAAAGAAAGCTCCTCCACTTGTGCTTTTTATGTCATCAATGTTGCCTGCCCAATCAGCATCAGTATACACTTTTAAATCAAAATCGTTTCCTTTCTGATATACTAAGCCATAATCTTCAGTGCCTTTTAAGTATCTGAAAATTCTTTTGATTGTTGTCATGTGTGTTTCCTTAGGATCTGCAGAGAATCTTGCAACTATACCTACTGCATGTGCTATGTCTGGCCTGCTGTGAACAACATATTACAACTTTCCAATCATGGATCGGTAAAGTGTCTCATCAACAGATGCAGATTCATCATTTTTTGATAGTTTGCAGTTGGTAGTAATAGGAGTACTTACTGGCTTTGAATCCTTCATTCCAAATTTCTTCAAGATTTCCTTTATGTACTTGGATTGAGTAATGAAAATCTCATTTTTTATTTGCAGTATCTGTAAACCTATAAAATACTTTATCTCACCGATTAATAAAATCTCAAATTCTTTGCTCATTTCATTTCCAAAGTTCTTGCATAAAGAGTCATTTCCACAAAATATAATATCATCAACAAATATGGTTGAGATCAGTATTCCATTTTCATCATTCTTCATGTACATATTGTTGTTCTCACTTGTCCTTATAAAACCAATCTTAATCAAATAAGAGTGCAATCTTTCATACCATGCTCTAGGTGCTTGTTTCAGACCATATAATGCTTTGTTCAATTTACATACCTGATCTTTACTCTTGTCTTCAACAAATCCTTCAGGTTGTTCAATAAAAACTTCTTCTTCTAATATTCCATTCAGAAATGCAGATTTGACATTCATTTGATATACCTTGAAATTCTTAAAAGCAGCATATGCCAACAATGTTCTTACTCCTTCAAGTCTAGCCACAGGTGCAAAAGTTTCACCATAATCAATTCCTTCTTCTTGAGCATAACCTTTGCATACTAGTCTTGCTTTATTTCGAATGACCTCACCTTTTTCATTTAGCTTGTTTCTAAAAATCCACTTTGTACCAATTACATTTTTGTCCTTCGGTCTTGGGATTAGTGTCCATGTGTCATTCTTCTTGATTTTATCAATCTCTTCTATCATAGCATTTATCCAATCTTCACTGTTAAATGCCTCTTTCACTATTCTCGGTTCAAATTCAGATATCAGACATGTGTTCAGTCTCGGTTTGTTCCTTGTCATCACTGGATCATCCTTATCTCATATAATCTAACTTGGTGCATGATGTCTTCTAACATACTTGGCTAATACAGGCTCGGTAGGCTCTGTATGATCTTCATCATCACTTGGTAATTGGATATTCTCTTCATTTTCTTCAACAGTTTTCTTGGTAGGACTTGTCAGTTGAACATAGACAAATTCATCATAATCTTTTGGTTCTTTGGAATTTCCTTCATCATTTCTTTCTGCAAATTCATCAATTTTCACATTTGCACTTTCTACTATTTTGTTAGATGATTTGATCAGACATTTAAATGCTTTGCTTCTAGAAGAATAACCTAGAAATGTTCCTTCTTCACTTTTCTGATCAAACTTGTCATTTCTATCATCTTTGTGTACATAGCATCTACTTCCAAAGATTTTAAAATAACTTACATTAGGTTTCTTGTCATACCAGATTTCATATGGTGTCTTCAAAGTACCTTTCTTCAGTTATATTCGGTTCAGGGTGTAAACTGTTGTGCTTATTGCTTCCCTCCAAAATGTTTGTGGCACTTTCTTTTCAATCATCAGGGTTCTGGCACAATCCACAATAGATATGTTTCTTCTCTCAGCAATTCCATTTTTTTGTGGAGTTCTCGATGCAGAGACTTGTCTTTTAATACCATGATCATTGCAGAATAAGTTGAACTCATCAGATGTGAACTCTCCTCCTCTATCTGATCTAAGACATTTCAGTTGTCTTCCTGTTTCATTTTCAACTCTTGCCTTGTACCATTTAAACATTTGAAAAGCTTCTGATTTTTCTTTTAAAAACATTACTGACATCATCCTTGAGTAATCATCCACAAATAATATGAAATATTTGTCACCATAATAACTTTGAACTTTCATAGGACCACAAAGATCAGTATGCACAAGATCTAAAATTCCCTTAGAGGTGTAAGACTTACTTGTAAAGCTTGATCTTGTCATTTTACCCATCTGGCACCCTCGACACATAGCATTCTCAGGTTTTTCAAGACTCGGTAGACCTTTTACTCGGTGCTTCTTACTTATTTTGATCAGATTATCAAAATTTACATGACAAAACCTTTTATGCCATAACTAGGTATCATCTATCTTTGCATGCAGACACTTGTTCCGAGTTGAGTCAAGGTGAAATGTATTACCTTTTGTTTGTGTCCCGGTAGCAGCTAACTTTCCATGCTTGTCATGAACTTTGACAATTCCTTTCTGAAATTCTATTCGGTAACCTGTATTGTTTAGCTGTGCTACACTCAACAAATTGTATTTCAAACCTTCAACCCAATAAACATCATTTCATCTTGCATTGTCAAGAAGTGTTATAGATCCTTTACCTCTTACTGGACATGGTGCATCATTACCAAATCTTACATAGCCTCCATCATAATCTTCTAACATAAAAAACTTGTGTTTATCACCTGTCATATGATGTGAGCATCCACTATCTATGATCCAAGAATCATTAGTATTTATGTGAGATATTAGGGCTTTTTCTTCATACCTTTTTTCATCTGATCCATCTTTGATAGCCACATAAACTACTTCCTCTGTATCAGTTTCATCTGATTTATCATCGTTGGATTCCTCATCGGCTATTAAGCATGTCTTTCTATCTCTTCTTCTGAAGTCTCGGTGTCCTCTGTAATGATTATCTTTCTGTCTATCATCTCGGTAATCTCTCTTTTCAGTAGAATCTTTGTCAGGACAGTTAGAAGCCATATGTCCTATTTTATCACAATTGAAACATTTCAAAGGTAGTTTTCCTTTATAACTATATTTGAAAGCCCATAATGAAATAAACTCCAATTTTTTTGTCTACTCTTATATTACTTCTCCTTGGACTTACCTTTGTCTCTCGATAACCTTCTGGCTAATAGTGCTTCAAAGTCTTCCTGCTTTCTGATTTTCTCATACAGTTTGTGTACTTCTTCCATGTTCTTACGAAATCTTTCACTTGCTCCACTGTGATCTCCTTCAAAGTACTTATACTTTCTTTCATTGTAATTATTAGATTCATCAAGATGAAAAGAACTAAATGCAGATTCAACTTTATTTACCGAAGAACCACTATTATCAAAGTTACTTAACTCAAATGCATGTAGCTTACCAATAGTAGCATCTAAAGAAACTGGCATATTAGGTACAGACCTCAATTCATTTATTGCAGAGACTCGGATTGCATAAGCCGGTAGAAGGGTTCTTAACAACTTACTTGTTATATCATTTTCTTCAATAGTTCCACCTGCTCCTTTGATTTGATTGACAATCTCCTTTAGTCTTGTATTGTACTGGGTTATGTTCTCACCTTCATTCATCCTTATAGATTCAAGTTGTCCTCTTAGACTATCTACTTTTGCTCTTTGAACATGTTCATCACCGCCATATACAGATATGAGCTTGTCCCACATTGCCTTTGCATCATTGCAGCCTTCTAGATCATTAAACTCTGAGTCGGTCAATGCAGATGTTATTTCAATCATTGCTTGGATATGTTCTTGTTTTGCCTTTATTTCTTCCATAGTCAATGGATAGGTTCTCGGTGTGATGAAATCATTCTCCAGATAATATACAGCATATTCTCCAATACCTGATAGGTGCAGCTTCATCCTTTTCTGCCATGTAGAGAAACTTGACTTGCTCAGCTTCGGTGCATCCCTCTTATACATCTTTGGATCTTTGCCTCAAGTACCTTTAAACTTTTTCTTCTGGAGTCCAAAGCTCTGATACCAATTGATAGTTCTAATACTTAATGTAAGTACAGATCCAATAGGCAACAAGATGAGAGGGGGGGGTGAATCATACAAACGTAATCTTCCATAAAAACATCAGATTCAACCTCGATAACATATACTTCAGTAATATAACCAAAACTGCTAAACATGCAAATTCAAAAGCATATAAACATCATATCACTCATAACACCAAATTTAATGTGGAAACCCAAATAGGGAAAAACCACTGTGGGATTTTGGACCCACTAAGAAATATACTCTTCTAGAGTATGCTCGGTTAAAAGCAAATCCTGTTAAAGATTACAAACACATTGCTAGATGTGACCCGGTTAAGGGATTTCCCTCAGATCTGTTAGGATCTTCACCTTGTTAGAAGTGACCTTGTTAAAGGATTTCAAACACTCAATCACAATGTCACCTTGCTAGAGGGTTTTACAAATAAAACTATTAAGTCCACTCGGTTAAGAGATTTTCTGTCACTTTCACAAAATAACAGTAATAAAAATCTATCTGCAACTTCACATCTAAAATGCTAAAGCAGATTCTTATTTGCTCAATACAATCTAGACATAGAACTAATCTTGTCCATCTGTTGGGCTTCTATACTTTGTTATTCAAACAGGTCTTCAAGCTTCTGTGCTCGGTAATCACTATGTAGCATCCCTGTGCATACATTTTCCCGCATGCATTGTTTATCAACAGTTCCCTATTTATAAACAATTCGCCAACTGCTTAATCTCCTTGATCACACTTCCCATGATCAATCATAGCCATCAGATCTTCAAACTTGTCCAGGTTCAATGTATCCTTCGATCTGAAAAATGTTTTACCCCACCTAGGAACTTGCATATATTTCTTGGAACTTGTGCTAGGGTAATGCGGTTCAATCTGCGTTGTAGATCTTCATGCCGATTTTCCTTTGCCATAGATTCATTAACAAACTTCATTCACGGCATACCAATCATTTAATCAGTTCTAGCTCATCAGCTTCCTTCATTAAATAATGCATGTAACCATTTAATGTATTCTGTTACAGTTCGGTTACAACTCGGTAACAACTCGGTAAATACTAAACTTTACTCGATAGACATTCCGCCTTCATTACCGATAGCAATAACCTTAGGGTTTACCGACTAGGTTCCTTAGGGTTTACCGACTAGGTTCCTTGCTCGGTAACATAGTATAGTATTAGCCTTACAATTTACAACATATGTATGATGTTAAAACAATCTAAACATCATGATCTCATCATTGTCTAACTCGGTAATAGTTGCCCATTGAATACCTTATTCATCCCCTTACTCATCATATTCTTTCGGTGTCTTTTACCGACATCTTTATACTTATCAAATCATACTTCTCAAGATATGGTAACATCATACTGAATTAGAAAATCAATTTCCTGACATCAATGACAAAATAATAATATTAAGATGGTAAATCATCCTTAATCAGTTATATCCATAATCATCGACAACCTTCTCAATATCCTTATTGAAATGCCAACAATCTCCCATTGTCTGTTATAATGCCAAATGCCAACACTAAAGTCTACAATGCAACTAAGAAATGCAAGATGGGTCCCGGCTACAAGGCCATGTTATGTACCCATGTACAAATGCAAATGCATGCAAACCAATGCAATGAAATCTCTCACAAAGTGGGGAAAGAGAGAGAAAAACCCAATGGGAAAAAATCCTCCCCCAAAAGAGAGATAAAAACAATACAAGAGAACTCTCATAGAAGTATGTGAGGAAAAAAACCCCATGTGAGGAAAAAGTCCCCCCCATATGAGAGAAGAAGAGAAGCTAGGAAGCCCCCCCTCAATGTGGAATCTGCACCAATGATAGAAGCTTGATGATGTATGAAGAATCTGCTCCATGAATGTCGAACAACATTCCTCCCCTTAGGAAGAAATAAAACCAAAGGTGTATCCAAGAAGTCTCCCCAATCATGAAGGGAAGATGTATGAAAAAAACTCATGATGAAAGGAATCTCTGAAAACTGCTCAAGTGTCCCCATGTCGATGTTGAAAGATACCCCCTCCAAAGATGGTAAACTGCTCCACACTACTGAAAGAGGCACTCCAAGATGTAGTGGAGATGGATGTAGAACATGTCCCAAAGACTCACATGTCTCCTCTAAACATAAAGAGACCTCTTCCAACTATTGTACATAAGTACCACAATCGTGTCAACCTTAAAAGAATGATCATGTAGAGAAGAACAAGAGGGTCAGAGTGTTCCCTTGCAACAATCGAAGAAGGATCATCTTCATCAAAGAGAAGATGAATATCATCAATGATGTCTCCCAAATCTGAAATGTAGGATTCCACAAACAAACCTGCAATGTCTGGCAAGTAATCATCCCATGAAACTGAAGCTGGAAGACATGAAATATCCTGCTCCACTGAATCACATGAAGGCAAAATTATCGCACTATCCACATCATTAGGTGCAATAGGTGATGTGATATCAATAGGAGGAGATGAAACACAAGGCTCAAGAATGGGTTCACATGTGAGAATCCCCAAGTTCAAGTACCCAAAGTTCTCCTCAAAATATGAATCATCATAAGAAGTGTGATCATCTTGTGTAGAATCATCATATGTGAAATCATCATCATCAACAAAATCTGAAAAGGAGTATAACCGAGATGCATGATCAACCACCCCAGTTGCAATGATAGCTCTAGTCTCCAAGTCTCTAATGAAAACTGACTCAATGTGAACTCCACAATTCTCTTAGTTGCCCCATGTGTGGTTTGATAGATGGAAAGGAGATTGTTTGTCAAATGGGGTACACACAACACATCATTGAAGGAGTTATCCCCAATGGCAATAGAACCTTTCCCAATCACATCCATGTATGAATGATTGCCCATCAAAATCTGTGGCATGGTGCAAGGATCAAATGTAGATAACATAGACTTCAAAGATGCCATATGATGAGAAGCTCGTGAATCTAGAAGCCATCTCCCTGAATCATGACTTGTAGTAGCACAAAGAGATTTTCCTTTTCTTGTCCCAAAAGAGTGATTCTTCCCATTTGTAGAAGCCATGAATGCTTGCCCTTTCCCTTTTGATTGTGAGGAAGTAAAAGTTGATGAATCATCCTTCTTGTAGGCATTAGGCAAATCAATGTTATGCTTTTTGAAGATGTGTAAGATCATCAATCTTCTTAGAATGGAAACGCTGCTCCTCATGACCAACCTTTTTACAATAGGCACAAGTAGGTCTCTCCCTCTTTGTTGAATTTTTCCTCTTGGAAGAGGATGAATCTCCTTGTATTGGAGAGGATGGTGCTTTGTCCTTAGGCTTTGATTGCCATTTATTCTTGTTTGAGTTGTCCTTTTCTTGATTTCCATTGTTCCCTTGATTTTCCACTAATGCTTGAGACTTAGAACCCTTAAGATTGCCCATGCTTATCAAATTAGTTTGTTCCATCATCAACATTTTGACGAAAGCGTCAAATGTAGGCATTGTGTAGCTTGACCCCATTGTCATCCTATGGGTTTGGAAACTAGAAACAAATGTTGCATAATCTTGTGGAAGTTTGCCCATCAAATTGAAGATCAATTGAGTATCCTTCTTATCAATGCCACAATCCTTGAGTTGTGCCCTCAACTCTTTTGCCTTAGTGACATAATCTTGTATAGTATCTAACATGGTGAGATCACTATCAATTTGATATCCCCTAATCTCATCAACTTGACCGTACAAGTCTTGAAACTTTTGCCAAGCATCCCTAATTAGAGTACATTTCTCAATATGAAAAATGAGATCATTTGACACATACTTTCTTAAGGTACCAATTGCCATGATATTTTTAGTGATCCAATCCAAGTGACCAATAGGATCAGCCTTAGGATTGACAAGAGCAACAATAGCTCCAATAGTGCGTGTACAATAGGACACTTGCAAAACAAGGCAAGGTGGACTTCTGATTACAATTTAACAACTTCTTAAAATGAGATATAAGAGACTTCAACATGATAACTTAATGATGAAAGAATAGTACCAAACCGGTACTAAGAGGGGGGTGTGAATCAGTATAGACAAAAACACACTCTTAGACCGGTTTGTCAGTAGACACTGTGCATTGACAGACAAACAGTAACACAGGTCCTAAAACAGAGTACAACTGGCAAAAACCCAGAATAACTGAGACAAGCATAAACCGGTTAATACATATCTTCTCATATACTCTAACACTTTATTTCCATTTCACCCTAATACATGAACAAGTAATCTACCATCAAAGATATACATATGAGCAACTAGATCAACAAGATTCACTGGTTGACATAAAACAACAAAGCATCACATGAAGAAGACATCACACATGACACACATATTTTTCACGTGGAAACCCAACAGGGAAAAACCACGGTTGGGATGAATACCCACAAGATTATTTTTGAACTCTTTAGAAGTCCGCTCTGTTAGGAGCCTTGTCCGGTTAAAGACTGATACAATAGGTTCTGTTAGGAACTGATCCTGTTAGGGATCACTCGGTTAAGGGATGGCAAGAACACCCAGTTAAGGGTTAAACCCTGTTAAAGGTTACCTTGTTAAAGGATTTCAAGAACTCAATTGTTTTGAGTCACCCTGTTAAAGGATTTACAGCAAATTGGTTAAAGCTACCCTGTTAAGGGATATTCCAACTGTTGAGGTGGTTAGAGATCAATAGGTATTACAATGATCCGGTAACAGCACTCAATGCCAATGCAGATCCGCTTAAGCCTCTCTTCACCTTCTGCACTTACACTCTACAGGTATCACTTCTCTCCTTTTGGTCTGGCAAGAATCACGTATCCCTTATCTTGGATACACACACACAACTTTTGCCAACAACCACAGAAAGAATCACAACATCAACCTTATAGGAAAACAGATAGGTCGGTAGCATAAACCCTAAAACCTATTACTTTAAGGAATTCAAACGGTTCAATCCTGACTGTTGAGCACACTTCATTAAATGCAACAGTCTTGATCCAATCTCCATTGTCCATTTTCCACCAATTTCATAGTGGCTGATAACCCCTCATACGTTATCACCGTTTACAGACTTCGCACATTCCCAAGGTAGATAGGAACAATCTCCTTCGTGCAAGATCCTTCACGTGCACAAGGCTTACGTGGCAACACGATCTGTTCTTCGTTACCATGCTAACTCATCACACAAAGTCACCGATTGAGCCACACAGGCTTGAAGCACTTCAACCGGAAACCCTGAAGTTGAGAATACCAACCGATAGTCATACAGCGCTTCCATGTGCCAGTTCCCATAACCATATGTCGGTTCACCTTGAACAAACACACTGCTTCACTTTCGCACAAATGTTGGTTCACAGTGTTATATTGGTTCTCACATATGTCGGTTCTCACCTCTTCAGCATATTGACATCAATGACAACATACAATGTCATTATGTCCTCATATCGGTTCACATAATGCCAACAATCTCCCCCTTTGGCATTGATGGCAATATACAAAGATATCTCTCCGCTTCACATCTTCTCCCCCAATTTCTATAGATATCTTCTCTACTTCTGATCTTTCAGTTTCCCCTTTGACAACAATACCAAAGTGGAGGCACAAGCTTCCCTGCTCCAATATGCTACTCCCCCTGAGGAGTAGCATCCTTCAATACATCAATCCTGAAGAAAAATTTGACTATGCAATACCTGACTGATGTGGAGCATATATATTTAGTTTACCTCTAGAAGGGGCAACACCCCTAATTCACCTCTTAAGTACATAAATGTAGCCTTTGGGAGAGGCTTGGTGAATATGTCTGCTAATTGCTCCTGACTGGAAACATGTTCCAGTGCAATCTCTTTGTTTTGAACCTTTTCCCTCAGGAAATGATACTTAAGCTCAAAGTGCTTGGTTCTAGAATGTAAAACCGGATTCTTGGAGATATTAATTGCATTAGTATTGTCACAAAATATACTTACCGGTTCAGATATAGGAACTTTGAAGCCATTTAATACATGCTTCATCCAAATTATCTGAGTGTAGTTCATGAAAGCTGCAACATACTCTGCTTCCACTGTAGACTGAGAGATACAACTCTGCTTCTTACTCATCCATGAGACTAGTCTACCACCGAGAAAGAATGCACCACCGGTTGTGCTTTTCCGATCATCTATATTGCCTGCCCAATCAGCATCTGTGTATACTTTCAAGTTGAAATCCTTGCTATGTGGATACCACAATCCATAGTCAACAGTTCCCTTCAGATACCTAAGAATCCGCTTGACTGCAACCAAATGGGATTCTCTTGGTCTTTTCTGGAATCTTGCAATAATGCCAACTGCATGTGCAATATCCGGTCTGCTATGCACTACATAATGCAACTTACCAATCATTGATCGGTATTCCTTCTAATCAACAAATGCTGAGTCATCTTCTTTGGATAGTTTACAACCGGTCACCATCGGTGTAACAACTGATTTACTATCTTCCATGCCAAAGGTCTTCAACACCTCTTTGACATACTTGAACTGAGTGATAAAGATTCCATCTTTCATCTGTTGGATCTGCAGTCCAATGAAGAATTTAATCTCCCCTATGAGTGACATCTCAAACTCTTTCTTCATCTCATCTGCAAACTCATGACTCATCTTGTCATCTCCACCAAAGATAATGTCATCAACAAATACCTCACAAATCAAGATCTGATCTCCTTCAGACTTCAAGTAGATATTGCTATCTTCACTTGTTCTCTCAAATCCAATCTTCATAAGATGGGAATAAGACGTTCATACCATGCTCTAGGTGCCTGCTTTAGACCATATAAGGCTTTATGTAGCCTACATACCATGTCTCTGTCTTCAAATAGGGCAAACCCATCTGGTTGCTCAATATACACCTCATCTTCAAGTAAACCATTTAGGAATGCAGATTTTACATCCGTTTGATATACTTTGAAACCTTTAAAAGTTGCATATGCAAGAAGCATACGAACTCCTTCCAATCTGGCTTTGTTCCTAATCATTGTGTCACCCTCGTTAAGCTTATTTTTGAAGACCCATTTGGTACCAATGACATTTTTATGCTCCGATCTGGGTACCAAAGACCATGTACCATTTTTCTATATCTGGTCAAGTTCCTCTTCCATTGCCTTGATCCAGTCTTCATCTTTATGTGCCTCTTTGAATGTTTTAGGCTCCAATTCAAAGATCATACATGAGTTTTCTCTGACTTATCTTCTTGTAAGGATTCCTTCATCCTTATCTCCTATGATCTTCTTAGGATCATGATTCATCTTGACATACCGAGGAATGGTCTTGATGGATTCCTCTTGCTTTTCTTCTTCATCCTCTTCTCCATCAATATCAACATCTACATCTACCGGTGTAGGAATACTGTTACTGGTACTTGGTTGGCTGACAACAGGTTCCCAGAAGGTTACAACCGGTTCATTTGCCACTTGCTCACTACCGGTTTCCTTATTTTTGTCAGAGGTTTCATCAACTCTTACATTGATGTTTTCCATAATTCTCTGAGTCCTATTGTTGAAACACTTAAGAGCTTTGCTCTTGGTGGAATATCCTAGGAATATTCCCTCATCACATTTTGCATCAAATTTTCTCTGGTGTTCACTCCTCTTGATGTAACATTTGCTACCAAACACTCTAAAGTAGCTAACCACAGGTGTCTTACCGGTCCAATACTCATAAGGAGTATTATCCTTACCTTTCTTGATGAGTACCCAGTTCATTGTGTAGATTGCAGTGCTCACCGCTTCTCTCCAAAAGGTGTGAGCTACCTTTCCTTGAATCAACATGGTTCTCACTGCTTCAACCACGGTCTGGTTATTCCTCTCTGCTAGGCCATTCTGCTGTGGAGTCTGGGGGGCAGATAGTTGCCTCTTGATGCCATGTTCTTCATAGTACTTGTTGAATTCACTAGAAGTGAATTCCCCTCCTTGATCAGTTCTCAGGCACTTGATCCTTTTACCGCTTTCCTTCTCCACTAATACTCTAAAAGCTTTGAACTTTACAAAGGCTTCAGACTTGTCTTTCAAGAATGTGACCCATATCATTCTTGAGCAGTCATCAGTGAGAATCATGAAGTGCCTATCACCCTGCACACTTCTAGTTTTCATATGACCACACAAATCAATATGCACAAGATCAAGCAAGTTGTCAGCAATGAAAGATTTACCTTTAAAGGTTGAGGAAGACAATTTTTCCCAATTGACACTCTCTGCACAAGGTATTATCCGGTTTGCTTAGCACCGACAACCCTCTAACTGCCTTGATCTTACTAGCCTTCACAATGTTATCAAAGTTTATATGGTAGAGTCTCCTATGCCATATCCAGCTATCATCAAATTTAGCCATAAGACATGTACTTATATTTGCATTCAGCTGAAATAGGTTACCTTTGGTTTTCATGTCGGTGGCCACCAATTCACCATTCTTTCCTTTGATTCTGCAAACTCCATTCTTGAATTCCAGAGTGAGGCCACTGTCATTCAGTTGGGCAACACTAAGAAGGTTGTGTCTGAGACCATCAACCCAATACACATTGTCAACACTGCTCTTTCCATTCAGAGAGATAGACCCTCTGCCTTTAACCATGCATGGTGCATCATTGCCAAAGTGAACCACACCACCATCATACTCTTCCAAGGATAGAAACTTGCTCTGGTCACCAGTCATATGGTGAGAACAGCCACTGTCAATGATCCACTCATTAGAATTATCAAACCGGGAGACAAGAGCCTTCTTGTCTGACACATCTTCGTTGATAGCAACAAACACAATATCTTCATTTTCTTCATCCTCTGATTCCTCATCTGTGACACCTTCATCAACTGCCACAAAACAGTTTCTCCAATTTCCTCTTTTGAATTTCTTGAACCTTTCTAGTTTGTCTTTGTTGTCGCCATTAGGACAACTTACAGCAATATGTCCTATCTGGTTGCAAGAAAAGCATTTCAAAGGTAGCTTACCTTTGTATTTGTCGGTTCCTTTAGGAAGTTTCCTGGCAAGGAGAGCTTCAAATGCCATCAGAATCTCCTCATCATCCATTTCTCTGCTCTGTCTTGGTTCACCACTAGTGCTAGCTTCTTTTCCTTTTCTGGATGGTACAGCAGAAGCTTTAAAAGTTGATTTAGTCTTTTTAACACTACCATCAAAACTATTTATCTCATAGGCTATCAACTTTGCAATGATGGAGTCTAGGGATACCTTAGTCTTGTCTATTGATCTCAACTCCTGAATAGCAGCAACCCTTATTGCATAGACCGGCAATAGGGATCTCAGGACTTTGCTTACCACAATGGAATCTTCTATTTTACCACCTGCACTCTTGATATCTCCTACAATGGTTTTGATTCTTATTCCATACTATTGAATGGTCTCACCTTCAATCATCTGCATATCTTTAAACTTCCCTCTAAGGCTTTCTTCCTTAGCTTGTTTTAGATGCTCATCACAACCATAGATATTTTCAAGAGTATCCCATACCTCTTTGGGATTTACCTTATCTTGGACATCAATAAACTCAATGTTAGATAAACTACTAATTAGGGCTTCCATGACTTGCCCATTCTCCTACATCTCTCTCTTTTGGTCATCGGTGAGAGTACTAATAGGGGCAACATGGGCATTCTCAACATAGCTCCAGTGTTGAGCACCCATGCTTCTGATGTATATCTTCATTTTGTCTTTCCATATACTGAAATTTTCTCTGTTAAACTTTGGACCTTCCCTCTTCATCATTAGACTAGGATCTTTACCTCAAGCGGTTAAGGTTATAACACAGAGGACCTGGAGGATTCTCTGATACCAATTGATAACTTAATGATGAAAGAATAGTACCAAATTGGTACTGAGAGGGGGGGGTGAATCAGTACAGACAAAAACACACTCTTAGACCGGTTTGTCAGCAGACACTGTGCATTGACAGACAAATAGTAACACAGGTCCTAAAATAGAGTACAACCGAAAAAAAACCAGAATAACTGAGACAAGCATAAACTGGTTAATACCTATCTTCTCATATACTCTAACACTTTATTTCCATTTCACCCTAATACATGAAAAAGTAACCTACCATCAAAGATATACATATGAGCAATGAGATCAACAAGATTCACCGCTTGATAGAAAACAATAAAGCATCACGTGAAGAAGACATCACATATGACACATATTTTTCACGTGGAAACCCAATAGGGGAAAACCACGGTGGGGATGAATACCCACTAGCTTGTTTTTGAACTCTTTAGAAGTCCGCTCTGTTAGGAGCCTTGTCCGGTTAAAGACTGATACAATAGGTTCTGTTAGGAACCGATCCTGTTAGGGATCACCTGGTTAAGGGATGGCAAGAACACCCGGTTAAGGGTTAAACCCTGTTTAAAGGTTACCTTGTTAGAGGATTTCAAGAACTCAATTGTTTTGAGTCACCCTGTTAAAGGATTTATAGCAAGTCAGTTAAAGCTACCCTGTTAAGGGATTTTCCAACTGTTGAGGTGGTTAGAGATCAACAGGTATTACAATGATCTGGTAACAACACTCAATGTCAATGCAGATCCGCTTAAGCTCCTCTTCACCTTCTACACTTACACTCTACAAGTATCACTTCTCTCCTTTTGGTCTGGCAAGAATCACGTATCCCTTCTCTTGGATACACACACACAACTTTTGCCAACAACCTCAGAAAGAATCACAACATCGACCCTATAAGAAAACAGATAGGTCGGTAGCATAAACCCTAAACCCTAAAACCTATTACTTTAAGGAATTCAAACGGTTCAATCCTGACCGTTGAGCACACTTCATTAAATGCAACAGTCTTGATCCAATCTCCATCGTCCATTTTCCACCAATTTCATAGTGACTGATAACCCCTCATATGTTATCATCGTTTACAGACTTCGCACATTCCCGAGGTAGATAGGAACAATCTCCTTCATGCAAGATCCTTCACGTGCAGAAGGCTTACGTGGCAACACGATCTGTTCTTCATTACCATGCTAACTCATCAGACAAAGTCACCGGTTGAGCCACACAGGCTTGAAGCACTTCAACCAGAAACCCTGAAGTTGAGACTACCAACTGGTAGTCATACAGCGCTTCCATGTGCCAGTTCACATAACCATATGTCGGTTCACCTTGAACAAACACACCGCTTCACTTTGGCACAAATGTCGGTTCACAATGTTATACCGATTCTCACATATGTCGGTTCTCACTTCTTCAGCATATTGACATCAATGACAACATCCAATGTCATTATGTCTTCATACCAGTTCACATAATGCCAACACAACAAATACTGCTAGTGATCTAAATTGAGATCCAAGCAAAATACAAGTACCAAATAGGCCAAAAAATGACCAAATACTGAAAGTACAATTTTAAAACTACTCAAAATGAATGCAAATAATTTTTAAACTACTCAAAATAAATTCAAACAAATGGAAAATTATGAAAGTAAACAAAAAATGATGCACTTTCAAAAAAAACGGCACCTGAAAAGGAGTCCATATAAGCCCAAACGAAGCCTCCAAAGTTGTAAAAATTGGGATTTCACAATTTCAGAAAAAACCTGTATCCGAAAATCAGAAAACTCCTGCACCACTGTACAGATCATGAAATTTTACCCCAAAATAAAAAAAAATTGCTCGAAAAAAGGAGTCTGGATGAGTGAGATATATCACTATTTGAAAATTTCCTGCAAAATTAAAATTTCTGGAAACATTTTGTCACAGCTTCAAACTTCAAATCCCTCTAGATTTGGCCTCCGAAGTCCGATTTGGATGAAACAAAAGGCAAAACTAACTTTCTTGGACCTCCTCAATCCAATGGTGACCTCATATTTGACTTATCAAGCTTCAATAATAACCTACAATAGAAATCTCCAAAATGCAAACCCCAAATAGCATCAAATTTCTCTCAATTGGCAAACCAATGACACTCTAATAGCTTTGATACCATGTGAGATTTTGCCAAGGTCTAGAGGCAATGGAAAGTAAAAATAAGAGAGAACAAAATAGATGATATAAATAAACTATATTCTATCAAGATGCAAAATATGATCAACTGGATCATCAATCGTTACATACAATGAATATGAGCTTGCTTATATAGGCAAGGTTATATGGATATGTGAGCACACAAACATGACATGTGGCTCAATAAGAAACAAGGGTAGGTAGGAAATAGGTATGGTAGGTAGGAGAAACAATAAAATATTCCACATGAGGTGGATCACCCACCGAAGGTGAAATTATCACTCCACAATAAGTGGATATGATAGAGTAGTAACAAGATCAACACCATAAAAGGTGAAAATTCTCCTACACACACTATCCCAATGTGGCACAAACACCCAAGTGTCTCATACCCAAACTACTATGAAATGCATTATCCTAAGTAAACTTAAGAAAGGTGTAATAATATCCAAGATGAATAATTATTTACCCCAACAAAAATCAAAGTGACTTCAAGAATAAAGATTGATTTGAATTCAGGAAATATGTGCCTAGAGATAGCTGGACCCATCTCTGAAAAAGATGTAGTTGAAGCCACTCCTGCAGATTTTATTATAAGAAAAATTGATAGGGGTTCATCTACTCATGAAGCTGACATTCAAAATTTCAATGTGGTAGCTGCAAGGCTAGTGGAGAGAACTGAAAAAGAAAAGTAGTCAAAGGATCAACTAAAACAACAAATGCAGAATTTGTCCTCCTACTTTAAGTCCATAGTTGACACTTCTACCATGCCACTCAATGTTTCTCACCAACCAATTGTCTTGGGCCCAGAAGGAGAAGTTGAAAAAAGTGTTATTGATAGTCTCCAAAAATATCAAGTTTATGGGAAAGGGATTGAAAGTTGGGTGGAGAAAGTCAAAATCATTGCATTCAATTTCTTTGTTAAGGCAAAATTTGTTCATGATGAGGCCTTAATCAAGAAAGAAACCATTGAAAAAGACCCGAAAAGTGTTATAAAAGAAGAAGTGGCTTGGAAAGAGATAATGAATTATTTTAGGAAGATGATGGAGATTAATGTCAACACCCTTGTAGAAAAGAAAATCCTACCAAATACAGAGGAAAATTACTTAGAAATCTGGATAGAAAGTATAGGTTGGAAGCTGGTAATCATCAACCAAGTTTCAATAGAGAAAGAAAATCTTATACTTGCTTGTGATCAAGTGTGTGAAAAACTTCAAAATCAGTTCACCGCCATCCTTCCAAGTACATCCTTGATGGAAGACTCGCAAGTATTACAAAATGGTTTTCAGAGCATGGTTGATCAACAACTCTTTAACAAAGAAGTCTTCAATGAAAACACAATAGATAAGTTGATTGACACCTACACTTCCTTGAAGATTTATATTTCTCAAATACCTAGTATGGTGGTGGAGTTGAGCAGCATCTACGAAAACTTGAAGACTTGGAGGATGAGGATAGCCAACATCCTTATTCCTAAAGGGAAATTTGTTACTCCAGCCATCAAACTTTTTAGAATATTCAAAGATAAAGAATCTAGTCAGCAAAACCTACTTTCAGAATCAACAAATTCATCAGCGGTACCCTTGGCAGGCGTAGAATAAATGCAGTGATGCATATTGTATAGTTCTCATTTTTGTTGTGTGTGTGTAACTCGAATCATGTTTTTGGCTTTGCTTTGTAAACAAGATTCATGATTGAGTTTTCTTATTCATGTTTCTCTTCATCTCTTTTATTTTAAAGTTAGGTTTACCCTAACTCTTTCATATGAGGTAGTTATTTTAAGTGCTCAAGTCAGGTAGTTACTCTAAGTAACTATTATTCCAAAATGAGTTAGTTATTTCAAGTTGTTACACTTAAAGTGAGTTAGTTATTCTAAGTAGTTACAAAGGTGGTTAAGGTAGTTACCTTAGGTGGTTACTAACCTCACCTATATATACCTCATTGTAATTCAATCAAAGGGGTTCCACTTTTTCACAAAGCATTGTATGAAGGACTCGAATAGTACTATTCAAACAAGAAAGCAATAGAGAAATGTTTTGGATGTGTGTTCAATTCATCTCAACTGTTATTGTTAATATTCTTATGTCCTATCAACAATAACCATTTGCTTTCCTTCAACATTGCATGTGAAGAAGATTATCATTTCAAGTATTGGTATCTTAACTTGGATGTATGGAATTTAAAAATTGATAACTTTATATCTTATTTCTCAATCAGTTTTGATTATACATGTTGTTCTTTAAATCTTAGAAAATCCATATACCCCCATCATACGAGGGAACTACCCCTCTCAAATGTACAGAGGAATTGCTATTGTTTTGCAATTCTTCAACTATTGTGAACATTTTGTTTCTGATCACAGGGCGAAATAGGGTTCTTCAATGAAGATTACTTAAAGCAACAAATTTGTTTACCAACAGATTTTTGGTAACTCTGCTGGGGACCCAAAATAAGAAGATGGTCACCTTGATCTTTTCTTTCCTTTGGCCTGCCATGAAGAAAGATGGTTCTTCTGCATGAGAATGTCCTTCCTGTGCTGCAACCAAATCTAGATTGGGTTCATGCCAAACAAGAAAATATAATTTCTTAGTTGGATACTTTAGCCTTGAGAAATGCAAGAAGTCGGGTTGAATACGAAAGAGTGAGCTTAATTCTAGAAGAAGAACAAAGACAAGCTAGAAATATGGTGGTGGTGTTTGAAAGAGCAGTTGAAAGATTTCCTCTTGTATTCTTAGAAATAAATTTAGTTGTTCAACCCAACCAGCATCAAATTCAAAGACAACTCAGAAGCTAAGATATTATGTTTTGTGACCAGTTATGGTCCTGATTCGTCATAATCCACCTGTCTTGCAACCAAACCTTAACCAGGTTCAAGCCGAACAAGAAGACGTGATATCACAATTCAATAGGCTTTCTTGGAAAGGTCATAAAAGTGATCAAGAATATCAGCAAGTACATCAAGTGTTGGTTGAAGAAGCAGAGTTTGTTGAGCTTCTTAGGAGGGTACGTCCTGGGCAAGAGTTGATCGTCATTGAAAAAATTGTTATAATTCCAAGGTGCAATAGACAAAACATTCAACACGTGCAAGATCAATAGGAGAAAGATAATCAATAAGCACGTTGGAAAGCAAGAGATACACTAGAGGTGATAGAAGTAAGGGTATCATTGATCCCAATTTTGTTGAACTAGACAAGATCAACTTTTCCACACCTTTCACAACTCATAAAAAGAAAGTTAAGTCTACCAGTAGACCTTCTTCGCCAAAGAAAACAAGTATATATTCCTCATCTTTTCAAGCTTTAACCTTACTTCCTCCTCTTGTTATTAACTTTGTACAACCAATCATGCAACAAAATCCTCCACCAGTCCCATGGGGCGTACCGATAGGTCCTTTAGCTTTGGGAAATCAATTGCCTAACTTGCCAATGGGTTCAAGGAAGCATCTTCCTAAGTTTTCAAGAGATGGAAAGGTTTCCACAGAAGATCATATCAGTGCTTTCTTTACTGCATGTGCGGTCCTCGGGGTTCAGTACAAAGATGCTTATGTTCAAATTTTTGTTGAAACTCTAATCGATGTTGCAAATGAATGGTTTAACTAGCTCCCAGCTAGTTCCATTAATAATTGGGTGACTCGAATACAAAAATTTGAAGATAGGTTCAAGATTGTTCATGATGGGCACTTGCTTCTTGCCCTGTTGACTCGGATGAAAAAAGAAGTGCATGAACCTATGAGAGAATTTGTGGCATGATTCAATAAACTTGTCAATAGACTTGTAGCTGATAAGAGGCCCACAGAGGAAAAAAAAGAGTGTTTCTTCATTAACGCACAACCTCCTGACATAAGTTTTCAAATAAGGCGAGGACGAGTTGTTGATCTTGCAGCAGCGCAAAGGTTAACTATTGAAGTTGAAGATTACTTATTGAGCGCAGGAAAATGGAATAAAGAATTGCAAAAAGGAAAGACACAACGAGTCAACCCTGCAACCACAGACCCAATGGTTCAAGCATTAGCCAATGATTTTCTCCAATTGAAGAAATAGTTGCTGCAAAATCCACCACCTTTATTCAAGATATTCCTAGGAGGAATTATATTCCTTGCCAACAAAATCAGCAACATAAGCTTCCTGCTCCAACACCAAGGTTGGTTATTGAACATCCATCCACAAGTAATCACCAAACTGCTGAAATGTGTGATTTTCATCTCACAACAGACCATGATGGAGCTTCATGCCCTGAGATGACTAGGTTTATGCAGATGAACCAAACCAGTGAAAAGATTGAAGAATATATTGAAGATAAAACTATTCAGCAATTTGGTCCACCTACATTTAACTTTTTAGAATATGAGTCTGGTGAGGAAGATGAGAAAGACAGTGACATAAATAATCATTCTTGTAATGTCTTCACAAAGAATTGGCACCAAAAGCTCGAGGAAAAAGCTAAATTTGCTATAAAAGATAAAGAAACGGAAGATATTCCTAAGCGAATCCTATTGAAGAAGCAAAGCAAAGAAGAATTAGGATCGTCAAGCAAAGCTGAGGAATTTGTTGATCATGGGGAACCTTTTATTGAAGATTCTTTTGATTTTATAGAACATAGTAAAAAGACCAAAGTGCAAATTTCTCGATTTGAGTATCTCAAGAAGAATCCGCAACAGTTGGACAAATTGGTGCATTGTATCAAAAAGGATCTTAAGCAGTCTCATTCAGACGTACACCAAGAATCAGGTGAAAACTTTGATGGTGATGATCAAGAGGAGTCTATTTCAAAGGAATCATCCCTTGTTGCCACCTCCTTTTATAATAAGCTAGATCCTTTCTATATATCCTTATATATAGCCAATTGTAAGTTAAGCAATTGTATCATAGATTCTGGTGCATCTGATAATGTAATGCCTTCTAAAGTTGCTCATGCATTAGGCTTGTCTTTGAATAAACCAATCGGTAAAGTATTTTCAATGGAGTCTAAACAAGTTCCCCTTGTTGGACAAATCAAAGATGCTCAAGTTACTTTAGTCGCTCGCCCTCAAAAGAAGTTGAAACTTAATATTTTGGTTGTTGATATCCCAGCAAGTTATGGTATGCTCTTAAGCCGTAGTTTTTACAAAGACCTGGGTGGTGAAATTCAGTTAGATTGGTCACATGCCTTGATACCTCTTGGCAACAAGAAATTCAGATTAGACCATGAGCCTAAGGCAAAGTATACAGTCCTCAAGTCTGATGATCCAAGGGCAGAGATATTGTATGTTGAAACCAGTTTGGGTACTTATATGTTATCATCAAAAGAGGAAAATATTCCTGAAATCCTAGCTTCAAATATATATTTATAACTTTGGAGAATGCAATTTGACGGAAGTTCTTCATCTTGCAGTTCAAGCGCAAGAGTGGTACTGATTTCCCCTCAAGAAGAAAAGTTTCCTAAAGCCTACAAACTCGCATTTGATACTACAAACAATACCGCAGAGTACAAGGCTCTTCTCTTAGGGCTGGATTTTGCCAAGGAGAAAGGGATCAAAAAGTTACAAGTCATGGGCGACATTGAATTAATTGTTAAACAAGTGAGGAATAGATACCAGAGCAAGAACAAGAGGCTAAGGTCATATCGAAATAAAGTGTGGGACGAGATTGAAGGTTTTGATGCTTTTTCCATACAAGCCATTCTGAGAGAGCAGAATTCAAAGGCAGATTCTCTTGTCGTCTCAGCCTCTTTATTACTTCCTCATCCCAAGTTTGATAAGGATGTTTATATAGTAGAGATGATCTATCGGCCTAGTGTGCCTGATAATAATCAGATTTGGCAAGTCTTTGATGATGACAAACATATCATCTCATTCTTGGAGGGAAGTGAAACTTTTTCAAATTTGTCTTTTGATGAGAATCAACCTTCGACAAGTCAACAGACTACTAAAGAAGAGGAAAAAGAACCTGAAATTCTATAACTTAAAGGTGATACCATTCCTAAAGGCGTGGTTTCTCTTCAAAGTTTGTTTGGCAAGTATGATCAATTTGTAAAGAAGAAAAATGAACAAAATCCCTCAAGATCTTCAGATGTTGAGAAGGTGAACATAGGTTTTGAAGATGATCCCAAAGTTGTTTTGATTGGAAAAAGCCTTACCCACAAGGAGAGGAAGATATTCATTGATTTATTGATACAATATATTGATGTCTTTTCCTAGTGCTATGATGATCTTAAAGAGTTTATGAATGGCGAATTTAAGCATCATATTTCTCTTAAACCTGATTCAACTCCATTCAAGAAAAATAAAAGGCAATTCAATCCAAAGATAGCGGATGCTATTTTTGCAGAAGTGGATAAAATGTTGAATGCTAATATAATTTATCCAATTCACCATTCCACATGGGTTGCAAACATAGTTCCTGTCAGAAAGGAGAATGGTGAGATCAGAATTTGTGTTGATTTTCGCAACCTAAATCAAGCATCCCTCAAGGATAACTATCCTCTTCTAGTTATGGATCATCTTCTTCAAACTGTTTCTGGATCTAAGATGATGTGCATGCTTGATGGTTTTTTTGCTTACAATCAAATCAGTGTGGATCAAGAGGATCAACATAAGACCACCTTTACCACCCTGTGGGGAACTTTTGCTTACAACTGAATGCCTTTTGGTTTGATTAACGTCGATGCCACTTTCTAGTGTGTGATGGATCTCTCTTTTGGTGACTTAAGAAATAAAATTATTGTTGTCTACTTGGATGACTTAACTGTCTTTTCTAAAAAATGAGAGGAGCACACTTATCATCTGGAGTGTGTGTTGAAGTGATGGAGGCAACAAGGAATTTCCTTGAATCCAAAGAAATCAATTTTTGGAGTGACTGAATGATCTGAATTATGGATTTGGATGACAACACCTAAGTGAGAACCTGCGGTATTGTGGATTTGTCTACATGAACAACATAAACACAGAATTGAAGTAAGCCAAAAAGTAATATATTCAATTCAAAAATACAACACATATCAGTTTATGAGATTCCAAGGGTCACCAAAACCCCTTGAAAATTGAAACCCAAGAGTCACATCTGTTTATTTACATAATAAAATCTAAAACTATGAAAATTTCAAAAAACTATATGAAATTTTGTCCTAACTTTAACTAGGCACAAGTTTCTACTCGGGACTCAAAATTATGAGTCGTTTAACTCGTTGGAAAGGTCTCCAAGAGCTTAAGGCGAAGTCCTAAAAGAACCTACCTATAGCAAAATTCTAAAGGATAGGCCAAAGTTTCAAGGGCTGAAAATGCCCCAAAGGCCTTCAAAAACGCCAATTACTAACATATAGAAAAACTACAAAAATGTGAAAATATTATTTTCAATATTTTAAATTTACTTCTGATCATTACTCCCCACTTGAAAAGCAATGGGCCCCATTGCATCAACACTCTGAATGAGATGAGGAAAACGTAGTTGAAGCTGCTCCCTGGTAAACCACTTTCCTTGTTGAGCAATTTGCCCTACTTGAACCACTTTGTACAAATAGATCTGCTATTGTTTGAGTGTTTTCACCATGGTGTCTACAATCTGATCACATTGGAATGGAAAAGTTGCATCTGGATTCAATTCTATAGTGGAAATTGTTTCTGCAACATCTAATAGTGGAGGAAAATATGGCTTCAAGAGTTCCACATTGAAGATTGGTTGAACACCCAGAAATGGTAAATTAAGCTCAAAAGAATTATCACCAACTTGCTTGATGATTGTGTATGGCCCATAACTTAGAGGACGAAGCTTCCTATTGGGACCTTGCAATCAATCCTTCTGGATATGCAACCACACCTTGTCCCTGACTTGAAAATTATGAGGAGTACAATGCTCATCATGTATCTCCTTATATTTCTTATTGGTATGCTCCAATATTTCATGAACTTGTTATTGTAGATGATGAATTTTATCAATGAACCGGGCTACCTTATCTTCCTCCTTTCCAACACATGGAACCAGATTGAGTTGATTAACTCGTATGGCAACATCCATAGGTACAAGTGGCTGATAACCAAGACAAACCTCAAATGGGTTGTGACTAGTCGAACTGTGAATTTCCCTATTGTAGCTATGCTGAACATATGGAAGACTTTCATCCCATGTGCAGGGATGTTTTGAGTGATAAATGCGTAGGATGTGAATGATCATTTGATTCACTGCCTTTGTTTGGCCATCTATTTGAGGATGGAAAGAAGTAGACTGTTAATTTTGTGTCCATCTTTTCCCATAATGTAGACCAGAACTTACTAAGAAACATGTTGTCCCTATCTGAGATAATGGTATTCGGCAGATCAAAATGAACCCAAATGTGTTCAAAGAAAAGCTTTGCAGTGTCCTCTGTAGAAATTGTTTTTTACAAGCCACTATTACTGCCATTTTTGAGAACCTATCTACCACAACATACACATAATCGTGGCCTCTTTTGGTGGTAGGAAGACCAGACATAAAGTCCATAGAAACCGAATGCCAAGGTTTTTCAGGAATAGGAAGAGGTGAATATAGTCCAAGTTTACGATTGGTAGACTTAGAAATAGCACATGCGGTACAAGCTTGAATATATGAAATGATTTATCAACTTTGGCCAATAAAAATACCTCTAAAGTATAGCAGTAGTCTTACCTATGCCAAAATGACCAACAACCTTACTATAGTGAGCTTCCTATATCAGCTTTTTGCATTCTACATTAGGCACATAGATTTGGCCAAGGTGACAAAGCATTCCATACTGCAAATAGAAGTCATTCACTTGATGTCCCTTCACCAATTGATTATAAACATCTACAAATTCAACATCATTCTCATACAAGCAAGCCCAGGCTTTAGTTTGATGACCACATGAGTCCAATACCATACTTATAACTGCAATTGGAGGTTTGCTCAAACAGTCTGCTACTTTGTTAGTGCTTCCCTTCTTGTGGCAAATATTGAGATGAAATTGTTGAAGATAGGCTGACCATCGTTGATGTCGACCATTCTGCAACTTCCCTTGTGTTTGCAAAAATTGAAGAGGTTTGTGATCTGTGTGGATGGCAGTCTCCTTACCCAAAATATAATGTTTCCACTGCTTAAAGGCTTGAACAATAGCATAAAGTTCCTTTTTGTAAGTGGCATACCGACGCACTGTATCAAAAAAAGTCTGACTATGATATGCAACTAGGTGACCATGCTGCATGAGGACTGCTCCTAGGGCATATTCTAATGCATCAGTTTGTATTTCAAATGACTGTCGCAGGTCAGGAAGAGATAAAAATGGTGCAGAACATAACCTTTGTTTTAACTCCTTGAATGCTTCTTGTTGAGAACCTGTCCATTTAAACTTTTCTTGTGTCCCCCCCCCCCCCCCACAATGACTGATTTAGAGGCCAAGACAAATGGGAAAACCCCAACACAAATCTGCGATAAATGTTTGCCAACCCGAGGAAACTTCATAACTCTGTGAGATTTCTAGGAGATGGCCAGTCCTTAATCACTTGAATCTTCTCTGGATCAACATGAACACCCTCACTGTTAATAACATATCCTAAGTATCTGATACTCTGCATACCAAAGGAGCACTTTTCTTCATTTGCATAAAGCCCATGATCTTGTAAAGTTGAGAGATTTTTTTTCACATGTTGCAAATGTTCCTCCCAAGTTTTGTTGAAGATGAGTATGTCATCCAGATATACCACCATGAAGGAATCAATGAATGGTCTGAGTATATCATTCATCATTCTCATGAATGTCACTGGGGCATTTGTTAGACCTAAAGGCATCACTAGTCATTCAAACAATCCCTCTTTAGATTTGAAAGTTGTCTTCCACACATCAGCTAAGTCAATTGGTACTTGATAGTATCCCGATTTCAAATCATTTTTTGTGAAGAATCGGGCCCCTCTAAGTTGGTCCAAGAGGTCATCTATCCAGGGAAGTGGATACCTATTTTTTACTGAAATTTTGTTCAAGGCCCTATAGTCAATACAAAGTCTCCAAGTTCCATCATTTTTCTTTGCTAGAACAATGGGACTACCACAGGATGATGCACTTGGACGAATATGTCCCTTCTCAATCAATTCTTGTATTTGCCTCTTAATTTCATTATTTTCTAATATTGATCTACGATAGACTGGTTCATTAGGCAATGGATTTACTGGTATCAAATCAATAGTGTGTCTCACTTGGTAGTGTGTAGGTACCCCAGTTGGTAACTTAAACAGATTCTCATATTTTATCAAAATTTGATCCATTGATCTTTTCTGTAGGGTTGTGGTGTTTGTGATGGCATGGGAATTATATACTGACTTTCTCTCTTCTTCAGAATGAATCATCAATAATATGAATGTTCTCGTTTTGGCAACCAACCTCCTACATTGCTTAGCACTAATCAAAGAGGTAGAGTATGCAGGGCTTACCTCTGGTATTCAGTATTTCTGCTCACCTAATCTGATTGTCATGTTGCAAGGTCTGGACTCATAAACACCATGGTGCAGGTACATATATGGTTGTCCCAAAAAAACATCACAAACATCTAAAGGAGCCACATCACATATTACCTCATCTTTGAAAGGTTTTATAGAGTATGAAAGGCGACACTGCTAGTGCACTTAGATATCTCTCCCTTGACTTACCCATCCCATTGAACAGGGTTGTTGGTGTGCTATTGTTTTCAAATTCAATCTCTTCATAGTCTATGTTGATATTAGGTTCTTTTGACTTCCACTATAAACAATAAAGTGTAGGGATTTTCCTCCGACCCACATCTGTGAGTGGAACAATCTCTCCTCATCCTCCTAGCGCAATATCTTTGTAGTAGCTACCGTTGCATATGGATCAGCCTCAATGACTTGTTCATGACTTTCTTCTGTGCAAGATTCTGCCATCTTAGGTTCTGCCTTGTCCTCATGCATCTCCATCATTAAACTTTTTATGGTTCTACAATCTTTTGTGTTATGAGAGGGATTCTTATGGAATTCACACCACATACCATTCTCTTATGTCTTCTTCATACCCCATGCCTTTTTCGTTGGTGAATTGGGAGAAGATTACTTATAGTTTTGCCACCTTCACCCTTCCATCTGTTGTTTGTAAAGTTATCCCTCCTTCCTTTCTGTTTGAATTTATCCTCAATTTTTTTAGCAAATTTATATGCACTAGGTAGAGTCTCTATGTTCGGGAATTCCATTTTGGTTTGGATATACCTATGAAGTCCACTCTGATATTTCAAAACTCGGTGCTTCTCACAATCTTTGATGCCAAGCTTTGTTGCTAAAGCATGAAACATATTAGTATATTCCTGAACAGTTTGGTCCATTTTTTGTCAAAGCAATTGCCACTGCATATATTTATGTTCATATGTATCTATAGGAAAGTATTCTTCCTCTATGTGCTCCACGAATTCTCCCCATGTGGGTTTTTGATCAAAGATAAAAGTACTGCCAGTTTCTGCTGCCCTGGATGCTAACTTCGCTTCCCACGAATCTTTCACATGATTTTCATCTTTGAGAAGAGAGAAAGTTATTTTATCTTCATCTGAGAACTGGTTGACAAAGAAATACCTCTCAAGTTTCGAAACCCAATCATAAACAGCATCTGCATCAATCTTTCCTTGAAATGTGGGTATATCAAAATTCACTTGCACCTTGAATGGTGTATACATTGTGAATGGTGGGTTTTCTTGTGACCCACAACTTTCCATCATTTTCTTGAATTTCTCTATCATTTCTTCACATTGTTTTGTTAATGCGTCTGCAACCAACACTTTAATGTCATCATCGGTCTGCAACTTAGCCATTTGCGATCGTGTGCGTCTCAAAGGAAGGTAGTCTGAAGGATTCCTTGTTTCCAAACCCAGTCTTTGATATGTTGATCATGTGTGATATGACATAGAGGAGAGAAATTGTTCTAATACCAGTGATCCAAATTATGGATTCGGATGACAACACCTGAGTGAGAACCTGTGGTATTGTGGATTTGTTTACATGAACAAGATAAACACAGGATTCAAGCAAACCAAAAAGTAATCTATTCAATTTGAAAATCCAACATATATCAGTTTATGAGATTCCAAGGGTCACCAAAGCCCCTTGAGAATTGAAACCCAACAGTCACATCTTGTTATTTACATGATAAAATCTAAAACTATGAAAATTTCAAAAAAACTATATGAAATTTTGTCCTAACTTTAACTAGGCATAACTTTCTACTCAGGTCTCGAAATTACGAGTCATTTAACTCGTTGAAAGGTCTCCAAGAGCTTAAGGCAAAGTCCTAAAAGAACCTTCCTATGGCAATGTTCTAAAGGACAAGCCAAAGTTTCAAGGGCCAAAAATGCCCCGAAGGCCTTAAAACTAACATATAGAAAAACTAGAAAAAATGTGAAAATATTATTTTCAATATTTTAAATTTGCTTCTGATCACCGAAGGAAAATTGTTGGGTCACATTGTTTCGAAGGAAGGCATTAACATTGACCCTGAGCGAGTCAAAGCTATTCAACAGTTGTCGTTACCTTCTAGCAAGCCTGGAGTTCGCTCGTTCTTTAGCAAAGTCAATTTCATAAGAAAGTTTGTCCTAGATTTTTCTGAGATTACAAAATCTATTGTCGAGATGATGAAAGGTGATGTGGTATTCAAATGGTCAGATGGAGGAAAGAGATCATTCAACCAAATCAAGTCAGCTATAGCAGATGTGACCACTTTAGTGTATACGGATTTCAACAAAGATTTTAATATTTATTATTATGCTTCAAATTCTACATTGTCCACAATCTTAACTCGACATCATAATGATAATGTCGAAGCACCGATTGCTTTCATGAGAATTCCTTTGAAGAAGCATGAGCTAAAATATTCTCTGGTTGAAAAGCAAGCCTATGCGGTAGTGAAGGTTGTGAAGCAGTTCCAATTCTACATTCGTATACTGTCGTGAAGACAATCCTCACCCAACAAGAAATCAGAATGAGAAAAAGAGCTTCTTGGATCACGAAGTTTTAGGAGTATGATATTGACATCAAACCTACTAAGCTTGTCTGAGGGTGGGGGTTATGCAAGTTGATGGTCAAAAACACTTCAAAAGGAGAGGTTACTCAAGAGTCTGAATTGCCGTCAGTCTTGTTCGTCAGTACCACAGATGATTGGTTCTCTAACATAGCATAATTCCTCACTTATGGAGAGTTCCCAACTCACCTCACCCCTAAGGAGAAAAGGACCATCAAGTTGAAGGCAACCAAATATATTATTTGGGGTGATGTCCTATATAAAAAGGGAATTGATAGCACTTTTCTAAGGTGCGTGGATAAATAAATGAGAGAGAAGCTTCTTCAATTCTTCCATAATAAAGCATGTGGTTGGCATTTCTCTTCTTTAGTGACATCATTCAAGATACTGAGAAATTGATACTATTGGCCTGGGATGTTCAAGGATGTCGATGAGTGGGTAAAGAAATGTGATACATGCCAAAAATTCAAAGGGAAAGTACAACTTGCTACTCTACCATTGAAGTTGGTGATCATCGAAGAGCCTTTCCTGCAATGGCGTCTTGACTTCATAGGCCTTATTAATCCCCATTCTAGTGCTAACCATACTCACATTTTGGTAGCAACAGACTACTTCACTAAGTGGATTGAAGCAGCCCCAGTAAAGCAAACAACGTCAGAGGTAGTTTATGATTTTATCAAGCAAAACATCTTGGTGAGATTTGGAGTCTCACATAAGATTATCACCGACAATGCTACCAATCTCTCTTCTCATGAAATATCAGGATTTTGTTTCAAGTATGGAATCATGCTCTCATGCATCTGACTATTACCCTCAGGGAAATGGTCAAGCCGAAGCCAGCAATAGAAACATTATCACCATTCTCTGTAAGTTGGTTGATGAAAACAAGAGAACATGGCATAAGCATTTGTATGAAACTTTGTGGGTTGACTGTACAACAAAGAAAAGGGCTATAGGAATGTCTCCTTTTGAATTAGTTTTTGGTACTAAAGCTAGGTTGCCTATTCCTTTGGAGTTGTCTTCTCTCAAGCTGCAAAATGTTTTGGAAAATCTTGAATTCAAGGATGCATTAGTGTAGCGTCGTAAATTGTACGCACTTGCTAGGGTGGTACAATTTCACACCTAGTTTAGCACCCGCCTTAGTGCATTTTACATTTTGCATTGCATTTCCCCTTGAGCACTTAATTAATCAAATTAATTAGGTCTAAGGTTCTATTTTATCATCTCCCACATCATAAAGTTGGGCCCTTTCATTAAAGTGTGCCCTTTTCATTTTATTCCTCCTATACATCATTTAATCAAAAACCCTAATTAGGTCCTATTTTGAACTTGGGGGTTTGATTTCGGGGGTCAAAACATCTTGAAATCACCTGTAACTTCGGGATTCTCTCTAAAATCATCATATCCGACAGTCCTGAAAATTTGGTGAAAAGTTGTCGGGACCATGGCGCCCGGAGTGCAACATGGTCCCGGACATTTTTCCCGAAATTTTAGGGGCGCGATCCAATCATAAAATAAAGCTTAACCCCAAGAAATTGGCGGGATATTCAATCTCTAGGTCGGCCAAAAGTCGAAATTAAGATCTAGGGTTTCATATATAAGAGCTCTCTTTCTTCATTTGAAAGGAGGAAGAATTTTGGCTTTCGAGGACCTTCTATGCAGCGAAAGAGCAGATTTTTGAAGAATTCAATAACATTCAACATCCATCCATCAAGCATTCATCAATTTCATTCATTTAGGGCTTGGGAGACATTGAAGAACAATAGGAGATTACCGACTGAAGATTGGCTTGTACTCCTCCCTTGAGGGTTGGGTATGATTTCATGTTGTTTTCATGTCTTTGCATAAGCTTCAATATATCCTTTATTCATGCTTTAGATCACTTTGCATCTTGATTTAGAGCATTTACATTATCATTTATAAGCAATTAGGGTTTACTTTCTAGGTTGCTCTAGTTTGCTTTCTTGCATTTAAGGACCTTGCACACACACTAGGTTGGCACACACAATACATTTTACAATACAACTTGGCTATTCGTGGAGGTGGAAATCACTGAAGCGGGGGTTTGACTAAGGCAAAACCCTATATAGCTGCCCAAAACACCTTTTCAGATATAAGTGCAGGTTTCGGAATTCGGACGACGCCGCAGGTGACAGATCCGGGAGAAGCAGACTGAGACAACATTCCACATCAAATTTCAGAGCAAAAGACCAGGACAGGGGCGTGGGGCACCCTGGTCCTGCCAGGACAGGGGCGCTGGGCGCCCTGGTCCCTGGGACAGGGGCGCTGGGCGCCCTGGTCCTCCTGACAGACAACATTTTCAGCATTTTTGACAGCTTTCCAGAGTGCAAAACAACAGTTTTCGGAGCAGTTTCAGGGGCAGAATCAGGACAGTGGCGCCCGCGCCCCTGTCCCGAACATTTTCAGTCATATTTTAACTCCGGGTATGCATTTTCATTCTTGTCTTGTCCTTGTGTTTACAGCTTTCCATTGTTTAAGTTCAATTCTGCAATCTTGTTATTAGTTCATACTTGCACTTTGGGGTTAGGGATTGAACTTGCATCATTTTATCTTTCAATTACAACAAAGGAATAGAAATCCTAATAGGTAGCCCGTGGCTCTCTCTTCCACAAAAAGAAGTAGCCAATTGTGTGATACCTCTAAGCTCTTTCGTATTCCACAAATGTGTGATTGAAAGTGAGATTAGGGCATGTTTGCTTAGTGTCACTTTTTCTCCTACACAATTAGAAAAGCGGATATTATACTTGACCAAAATGGAAGAACAAAGGGAAGCAATGGTGGATGGAATCAAAGAACACTAGATGCGAGTGAAAGTATTGTTTGACAAGAAAGCAAGAAAAATATCATTTCAAGTTGGTGATCTTGTCTTGCTATGGGATAAACAAAGAGAGACCAAGGGTATGCATGGAAAGTTTGACTCACTATGGAAGGAACCATTTCAAATAAACAAAGCCTATGGTGAAAATTCATTCTACCTTACCTACCTAGATGGTACACGCTTGCCCCTTCCTTATAGCCGGCAACACTTGAAATTATATAATCAGTGAGGTTGATTGCCCTTCACCTTGTATGTAGGTTAGCTAGGAGTTTTGGATTTGTTTTCTTTCACTTGGAGTGTGTGTGTGTGTGTGTTGTTCTTCCCCAGTTTGGTGTTCGGGTTGTCTTCCCATCCTTTGTGGAGTTGTGCGTTGTTTATTTTGACTCTATTGCCCACCAGATTATGCACTGGTTTTAAAGATTTTGGATTCCTCTTATGTCCTTCACAGTCCTTCTCCCCAATCAGAGCCAGCTATTGACCCTACTTGTTATTCATGATGCCGATAAGGAGCTTAATGGGTTTTTAAATAAAATCAAAATGGTGTGTTGATAATGACTCCCAAATTGTCGAATCTTGCATTGAAAGCAGAAGGCTTACAAGTATTTCAGTGACAATAGAAGTAAATGCTTGAATAACTTAGCCAAAGAATGGATGGTGACATCACGAGGAGGACAATCTTAGCTTCCTAAGACACTTCACCACTCTCTTTTTATTAAAGAGATCTTTCATATAATAGTCCTACTCCACAAAGTAACAAGCAACCCTGATTCTACTGAATTCGAAATGTGGATGTACCTTTTCATCATAGTCATATTAGCAGGAAAAAAATTCATTGATTAGGGCCATCTTATTAGTGATTACATACATAATCAGTTGATTCATTTCAAGATGAGTCAAAACTTTCACATGTCTTGCTATTTGATATATGCAATCACTAATCTAAGGTCATGGCCAGGTTTGAGTACAACTAGTGTTCTGAATCCGGAAACATAGATCTACAACTACTATAAGTAGCTGTAGTTGGAGGAGAGCTTCGTGCATTCCAGACGAGTGAATGATGCCTTTACAATGTTGGCAGTGAGGCTAATTCAAGGAAATACAACTATTAGAATATCGAAAGAAGCAACAACATTGATAAAGAAGTATGGAAGTTACTTCATTCAATTTCCAAAATTCACCTACCTTTGAGTAGGGGGATTCGATGGCTATCCTTATACGTTGCCAAGGTATGTGGATGATAAGCTCTTCTCGATCGAGCTTTGTAGATAGTTGATGTCAGTCCAAAAGAAATGCAGAGATAGGAAGAACAAAAGAGTTACCTTCCCTATTTGCCTTGGTCATTATAAATGTGAGTCCATCTCAAAAGCAGAAGATGTGGAAAGGGCTCTAGGAAAAATCAAATTTTTCACCTACCGGATGAGATTCCCCTTTGATAGTGTAATGGTGAAAAATGGTGAATGATAGATATAGAAGGAAACTACCCTTTCCCTCAAAGAGAGATGAGAGTTTCGCTATTGATTACCCTTCAAGCACTTTTCACCATTACACTAAGAAGAAGGGGATGATAATTCACTAGATTCAATTTCTCCACACAAAGATGGTAGATTGAATTCTGAATGAGTGGGAATGCTAAGTTGATCCCCTCTTCCTTGTTTGATTTGGAAAGGAAATTGATTGAATTATGTAGTGCAAAAGTGACAAAGAATCGATTATAACTTGAGATCGGAATATGGGATGAAACTGTGCACCTGGATCTGGTCATCAAATGTCAAGACAAAGTTGCCCTATGAATTTGAGGAAAAGTTGCTCGGACCGTGTGTTAAGGAATTTAGATCAGAGAAAGAGAATACAATAGTCTGGTAATATGTAGTGAGGATAGACTTTAATAAGATCATTGCAATGAATATGTTTTACCTCTGATATATATATATAACTCTAACTATTAATCTTCTATGATAATATCGACAGCTTGCTGGTTCATGAAACTGCCACAGTTATTGGTTTCGGTTCATAGCAAGTGTCGATGCCTATAAATAAAAGGATGAAGAGTCATGTCCACATAGGGGCATGACTTCTACATGGCTTATGCCATGTAGAGTCATGACCCTACGAGGACATGACCCTTCGTTCAATGTCATTATATATTACTTGCTTCAATCCAAATGAAGCTATATCCTTAACACTCCCTCTTAGCAAAAGAGGATTGAATTTCATAATTAAGTTTTAAGGAACAACATTCTAGATGTACACATTCATTTGACATGATCATTCACTTAGTAACACTCACTAGTGAAATACTTCATATCTCAGAGAGATATGGATTATCTAATATCCAGCACTCTGGGACAACAACTACTTGAAGTCTTATCAGATTACAACCTTGATTCTAGTGACAATTGTAACATTGTCATTATCACAGGTGAAATAATTTTAGTATCATGATATCTGGCACATTCCGGGACAACAAATTAATGTATTCAATCATGATATGATTGTTATCATAATTTCTGACATATTTCAGAACAATCATTTAATGATAACAATTCAATAAATCATCATAGAAAATTTAGTATCAAGGTTTCCGGCACATTCTAGGACAGCAACTTAATGTAGTCAATCTTGATAATAGATCGGGCTATTGTGAAAGTCATCACCTTACAATAGTGATCTTACACTTACATCACATGAAAGATCATCACCTTCCATGACATAACAAATACATGCAATATTGCATTCAAGATATTCATGAATATATCAATTACATATGATTAAGATTAATATCAAAAATTTCCATTATAATTTAGTCATACCAAGTTTACCTCTAAAGTACTCCACTTTCAACTTTGCAAGAGGTTTGGTGAATATGTCGACACTTTTCTCTTCAGTACTGATGTAGGTCAATTTGATGACATCTTTGTCTACCATATCTCTTACGTAATGGTATGGGATTTCTATATGCTTGGATCAATTATGAAAAATTGGATTTACAAAAAGTTTGATGCAACTTTGATTATCACAGTGAATCACAGTGGGGTTTAGGGGCTTCCCAAATAGTCCAACTAGCAATTTCCTTAACCATACTGCCTCACGTGTTCCCATGGAGGCAACCATATATTCGGCTTCAATGGAACTCTGAGCAACTGTTGATTGTTTTCTGCTAAACCAGGATATCATAGCTGATCCAAGACTAAAGCAACACCCCATTGTACTTTTATGATCAATGGAATTTCCTACCCAGTCGAAATCAGAATACCCTTAGAGTTGTATCTCAACATTTTTATACTTCACACCAAGTCTAATAGTGCCCCGCAAGTATCTTAGAATATGCTTAGTAGCCATTATGTGAATCTTCTTAGGTTCGCACATGAAATGATTTAACACATTGGTAGCATAACAAATATTAGGGCGAGTGTTTACTATGTACATAAGAGATCCAATAATTTGTCTATAGTATGTAGGATCTGTAGGTTCTGAATCTACTGCTTCACTTTTGAGCTTATGAAGATTTGTTTCCATTGGAATGGATAGAGTCTTACAATCTATCATACCAAATCTAGTCAGGATATCAATGGTGTATTTTCCTTAATTTAGAAAAATATAATTCTCTTTTTGCCATACTTCTAGGCCTTGAAAATAGTGCAGTAGACCTAGATCCTTCATATTGAATTCAGCCACAAGATCTTGTTTGCATTTTGCAATGAGGTGATCTTCTCCTATTATCAACAAGTCATCAACAATTCATCAACATAGAGAACAAGTATTAACATGTCACCATCCGATATTTTGAAGTATATGTTTGATTCTGCTTCATTTTTGGAACATCCTAGTTTAGAGAGATAACTATCTATCCTTCTGTACCATGTCCTGGGAGCTTGCTTAAGGTCATAGAGAGATTTTTTTAGTCTACATACATAGAGATTTCTATCATGTGTAGCAAAGCCTTCAGGTTATTCTATATATACTTCTTCCTCAATAACACCATTCAAAAATGCGGTCTTCATGTCCATTTCGTGTATCTTCCACCCTTTGGAAGTTGCAATGGCAATGATGGTTCTTACAAAAGTATATCGGGCAACTGGAGCAAATGTCTCTTCATAATCAATTCTAGCCTTTTGAGAGAACCCCGTGGCAACGAATCTAGCTTTGTGTTTTTCAATACTACCATCTGGTGCATATTTGATTTTGAATAACCACTTTGATGAGACACTTGATTTGTCTTTTGGTCTAGGTACAATGTCCCAAACATCATTTTTTAAGATAGATTGGTATTCCTTAATCATTGCATCTTTCCAAGCTTGACATGTTAAAGCCTCTTCAACATTTGATGGTTCAGATTTTGTAAGTTTGGTCATGAGGGCAACATAGCATGATTGACTTCTTGTTTTCTTATTCTCTTTGAAGATTTCATCGGGTTCCACATTATTTTCTTCAATCATATTTCTTTCCCATAGTGGTCTTTTCTCATTGTTAGGATTTTCAGCATTCTCAAAATTAGGTGATTGAAGTTCATGATTTTCTATGCTATTCTCCCTCTGATTTTCAATTGTAGGATTTTCATCTAATTCTGCGGTTAGATCATCTTCTGCACTTAGAGATAGTTTATAAGCAGCATATTCTTCAAATTTGACATCTCTATTGATTTCAATGGATCTTCGTTTTGGAATATAGACTCTGTATCCTTTAGTGGTTTCACTGTAGCCAACAAATATGCCTTTCTTCCCGGAGGGTTCTAGTTTGGTTCTCTTTTCTTTAGGAACATGAATATACACGTGGCAACCAAAGATTCTTAGATGGCTTAAATCTGGTTTATTTCCTGTTAAGGCTTCTTCAGGTGTTATATTCTCTAGGATTGAATGAGGGTATCTGTTTTGAATGTACACAGCTTTATTTGAGGCTTCAGCCCAAAATGAGATATGTAGATTTTGATCATGCATCATGGCTTTAGCAGCTTCGATGAAGGTTTTGTTTTTTCTTTTTGCAACTCCATTTTGTTGACGATTATAAGGTACAGTACACTCCCTCTTAATCCCAACAGAAATGCAGAATTCTTTAAAAATTTCAGAGATATATTCACCCCCATTATCTAATCTTAGAGTCTTTATTTTCTTCTCAGTTTGATTTTCCACTAGGGCCTTAAATTCTTTAAATTTCAATAACACTTCATTTGATTCTTTGAGTTTTATGAAATAGATCCAGGTTTTCCTAGAGTAATCATCAATAAATATCACGTAATACAAGAATCCCCCTAGTGATGGTAATGACATTGGACCACACAAATCAATGTGGACAAGTTCTAGTACAACTTTTGATTTGTGTTCACTTGAGGGAAAGGACCCTTTTGAGTTCTTCCCTAGAGCACATCCTTTACAAGTTCCAACATGATCAGATTTTAGATTGGGTAATCCTGTGGTAATTTTTCCTATAGAAGGTAGGCACTAAATCAAAGATGTCCTAATCTTCTATGCCAAATTTCATTAGAGTTTGATACTTCATGATTTAGTGCTTGTTTTTTATTATTACATAATTTGTATAAACTACCATCTCTAGATCCTATAGGAATAGCATTCTTTATGTTAGAGTTTTTAGGCCAGAGTAGAACTTTATCTTCATGGAAGGTGACACGATATCCTTGATCAGCTAGTCCTGAAATAGAGACCAAATTCCTTTTGATACATGGTACAAAGAGAACATCTTTCAACTTTAATGTAACTCCTGTTCTTAATTGAATTGATCAGGTCCCAATTCCTTTCACTGGATAGGTAGAATTGTCTCCTTTGTAACTTCTTCATTTGAGTGGCCTTCAAAGGTTTCGAATTGATCTTTAAAACCGGTTATGTGTCGAGATGCTCCACTGTTGATTATCCACATATGTTTGTTTGAGTTTAGTTCGCTTCATAAGGCTAAGAAAAATAGAGGATTCTCTACCTCCTTGACTTCAGCTATGGTTGCTTGAGCTTTCTTTCTTTCTGGGCAGAACCTGTGAGTGTGTCCAAATTTATCACACTTGTAGCATTGAATCTTGGAGAAGTCTTTGCTTTTGTGATTATTTCCTCTCTTTCGTTTCAACTTCCTTTTCTTCCCTTTGTTGCTTGTGTTAGCATGTAGTGCTTGAATTTCTCCCCCTTTGTTTGGACCCAATCCTCTTGTGATTACAATCATTCTTGAGTTGATCGAATTTTGGTAGTGTCGGACGAGCACTAATGCCTTGAATAAAGGATTCCCAACTGGATGGTAATCCCTTAAGTTCTATTAGAGATAGCTCCATATCATCTATATTATTCCTAATAGTTGACAATTGGTATTTTAATTCTGAAATCCTCATGAAATAGGATGTGATTGTTTCTCCTTTGTTCATGTAGATATGCATTAATTGTTGTTTTAAAGTGAGCAATTTGCTTGCATTATTTATTTCATATGAGTTTTGAATGGTATTGAACATATCATAAGCTGTAGTTAGTTTTGAGATGGTTGGGAGAATATGATCTTTAACAACATCAATTATGATTTTCTTAGCCTTGTTGTTGTGTCTTTTCTAGGTTGTTTTCTCTGGCTCGTATTCGGGCATCTTAGTATCTTCTTCTATGTATGCATCTAGTTTGAGTTCTTGAAGAATTGTTGTTATTCGAATTCTCCATGAGACGAAGTTGGATGCACCTTCGAGTCTATCCTCCACTCTAACACTGTTCACCATGATTGATTTTCCTTTGATTCTGAGTGCAAGTCTAAATTTGTTTTAGAAAAGAGGTGTCACTATTTTATTATTTCTCTACCAACGTGGCTTTGATACCATGTTAAGGAATTTAGATCAGGGATAGAGAATACAATAGTCTGGTAATATGTAGTGAGGATAGACTTTAATAAGATCACTGCAATGAATATGTTTTACCTCTTATATATATATATATATATATATATATATATATAACTCTAACTATTAATCTTCTATGATAATATCGATAGCTTGTTGGTTCGTGAAACTGCCACAGTTATTGGTTTTGGTTCACAGCAAGTGTCGATGCCTATAAATAAAAGGATGAAGAGTCATGTCCACGTAGGGGCATGACTTCTACGTGGCTTATGCCACATAGAGTCATGACCCTACGGGAAATGACCCTTCGTTCAATGTCGTTATATATTACTTGCTTCAATCCGAATGAAGCTATATCCTTAACACCATGGCGGGAATGTACACGGTCCTCTGAAAAATCCACGAAACGAAAAGGGTTTTTTTGCCTCTGCAAATGAAGCCTGAATCTGACAGTATAGCTGCGTAGCTACAACCTACACACAAAAAAGAGAGGAAACTAGGTTGGGATAGGGGGTTTGCCTTTAGGTCAAACCCCAGTTTTTAGAACTAACCAAATAATGAAAGAAATTACTTGCAAGTAGATGTAAATGAAAGACTGAATTGTAAATCGCCTCAAGGGAGGTTGTAGTAGCAATGTTGATAGAAGTACTTATTTGGAATTGACTATTGAAATCAATCTCCTCTTCAATGGTTGAATCCTTGACTTGAATGCAACACCTAGCCTTGAAGGGAAACTTGAGAATGCTCAATGCTGGAAAAGAATGCTTGAATGCTCTTGAATGCTTGATCACTTGTAAATACTTTGATCTTGTCCAACTTTAACCTATTGAACTTATCGAACTTATGCAAATGAGAGACAGAATGCCCCCTTAAATACATGTAGGTGGATTTGGATTTTGGCATGGGCCGACATCGGGGGAGTTTTCCCACCCGAGGCACAACCAGCAATGCAACCCTAGAAAGGGTCCTACCCCAAAAAAGGGTAGGGATAGGGGTGCCATGCCCCTATCCTCCCCCCCTATCTTGGGAGGACAAGGGTGCCATGATCCTGTCCAAGGGGGGATAGGGGTTCCACGCCCCTGTCCTACCCCTTTCTCCAAGGCAGAGTGCGGACGGGGTGATGTCGAGGCCAAGGAAGAAGCTGTTTCTGCAAGTTGAGCAATCTCCAGTCTCCAATCAGGCTAGATGATTCAAGTTTGCATGCATGAAGACCCTAATGCAGTCAAAAATTGATAGGGTTGTAATTTTATGATACTACAGATAGTAAAGGATATGTCAAGAATAATTTGAGACTTGGTCTTGGGTACCTCCATTTCTCAAATATTGAAGACTTTTGGGAAGATTGCGAGGATGAATTTGAAATTAGGAAAAGAGATTGTACAAGATTCACCTTGAAACAAATATGTGATTTCAAGATGGAATGGATCATTGAAGGTATTGAAGATGATGAATCAGATCTAATTGATCTCTTTTATTTTGAGAAGATCTAGGCTCAACCTCTTCCTATTATTAATTGGGCAAATCCAGAGGTTAGAGATGTCAGAGAAAGAACCAGTTTTGTGATCAAGAAGTCAGAAGCTTGGGTCAGAAAGAGGATAACACAAATGACTGCTACAAAGCCAACAAGTAGAAAGGAGACACCAAGGAGAAGTAGCCATCAAGATAGTTCTATTTCATCAGTTCCTTCTCATACACTAGTTATGGATATTATTTCTCACCAGAAATCTCAAGCAAGCGGCGGCAATGAAGATCCTCCAAGAAGAAATAATCTCCATAATACATGCATTGATGAGCCCAGACAAAAGAAGAAGAAATCGAGATCAAAAGACAAAGAAGAAAATTCTATTTCAAGAGAAGAGAAATATCAAGACCTAGTAGAGGTTTGGGATGATCCAAGGCTTGATGAAGGTATACCAACTATGTCACCTTCAATCCTCATTGAATCTCCTCATCATGAAGTGCAATACCTTACTTCAACTATGGAGCCTTATTTCCTAAGGAATCCAATTGATCAAATAAAAGAAGTTAGAGAGGAAGCAACTGTTGGCTTGATGATAATTGTAATGAATTCATCACTTGTTGTCATTGATAAAATACTCTCACACATGCATATGATTATATTGACTACTGGTGTAACTTCAATTGTTTACACTGTCAACCGGTATGTTAGAGGTTTATCTCTAACTGGTATTTTGTGTCAACCAGTATGTGCATAAGAGACAACTTGTGGTTATACTAAGTCGGCATCAAGATGAAGATAAAGATGGAGATCAAGTGGAGACTCAAGGACAACGATTCATATGTTTTATTCAAACCGGTATTAATTGCTCCAATTGGTATTTGTTGATTTTTGTGATGAGTTACCAGCATCGACTACTTGGCATTAATTTTTGTGATGAGTTATGATCACTTGTCCAAACACATTGCACCTAGGAAATTGTGTCATGATTTCCTTAGGCTGACATAAGATCTGAATGTCTATATATATCGACATCTCAGTAAATCTTTTCATATATGATGGTATGCATAAAGAGTAAAAGTTTTTGTTGAAGAGTGATAAGTGTAAGTTGAAGAGTGTGTGGAAGAGCAGTGTTGAATGTACTTAGAAGGATCTGATCAAGCAAGTATTGTGCTACTCAGAACATATCAAACCATTCTTGTTGTTTTCTAACCATTACAACAGAATCAAATCCCTTAACCGGGTAAGCTCTAACAAGCTTCAATGTATAAATCCTCTAACAAGGTGATCCATTAGTTTGGATTCTTAAATCCTCCAGTGAGGTTACTCCTAACGGGGTACTACTCTTAACAGGGTATAAGCTTCTAATCAAGCTTTGGGATCTCTAACAAGATTCACTCCTAGCAAAGCACTTTGTAGACCTTAACAGGTCAGTTATCTTTTACTATAGATAGTTAACTTGTGAGTTCCATCTCACCGTGGTTTTTGTTAGAGTAATTGGGTCTTTACTTGATCAATTAAACAATATTTGTTTAATTCTTTAAGTTCCCAATTATCTTTTTACACTTAAGTTAACATTAGGTGCATATAATTAATTATTATGTGCAAGCCTACGGTTTTCCCTTTTTAGGGTTTCTTGACCTATTAGAGGTTATTTTTTCTTTTCATTGTATTATCTTTCACAATACATTTTTTGGTGAATTGGAGCTCTCATCTTTTAAGAATTCTTTTATGTGTTCTTCAGATTTTGCTTCATTGCTTCTCCTCATAACAGGTTATTCGGCTTGCAGAAGATCTTCAGGGTACTATGGGGTTGTATTTATCAACTCCTATATGGTATCAGAGCTCAAATCTGCAGCTACCTATTCCTATTTTTTGAGAATTTTGTATTTGAAGCAAATCTGGGGTTTTAGGCATTTTTTTGTGTGCTTAGGGTTAAGGTTTTTTTTTTTTCTGAGCACTTTGGGCCTAAATGGACCTCACCATCATGGTCAGAAGGCCCAAAAACCCCTATAGTCATTTAAAATTTGTCCATTTTTGACCCCTGAGCATCTGGGTGATTTTTTTTCTCCCAGCCAGGTCGTATGACCCTGGCATGCAAATCGAGAAAAAAAAATTTGAAATTTTTTTTTTTGGCCTTTTTACGGCATGCAAGCCGAAACTTGGATTTTTTTATTTTTTTACGAAAAATAAATAAATTTGCAAACAAAAAAAATCAAAAATTACAAAGGAAAGGAGGGCGAAAAAGTTTTTTTTAGGCACCGGACCTCACAGTCTGGCGCTGTATGGCCCCTGCGGATCTGTCAGGCCCGGCCCCCGCAGGCAGCCCCCGCTGCCGGCGACCACCTACGGCAGCCCCCACCGTCGGTGACCACTACAGGCAGCCCCCGCCGCCAGCGACCACCTCCACCAACCCCCGCCGCCAGCCCACCGCTCTGGCCCAGTGTCGCCGCTCCGCTCCGCTGCCCCCGTCGCCAGCACTTACCTTTGGTGCCCACCGCTCCGGCCCAACACTGTCGCTCTACTCCGCTGCCCCCACCGCTGACGCATACCTCCGACGCCCACCGCTCCGGCCTAGCACCACCACTCTACTCCGCTGCCCCCACCGCTGACGCATACCTCCGACGCCCACCGCTCCGGCCTAGCACCACCGCTCTACTCCGCTGCCCCCTCTGCTCGGCCAGTGCTTCGCTCAGCCCGGGCCGCACCACCTCCACCCAGCCCGAGCCCCACCTCCGCCCAAAACACCACCAGCTCCTCCTCTCTAGTCTTTTTGAGAGGGGGTTGGTTTTTTTGGCCTAGATTGTGCATCCGGAGTGGGATTTTGGTGAACAAATAGGCGTTGGAAAGGTCGTTTCGAGCCAAACCTCGTGGTGGTGGATTTTTTTCATGAATCTGTTGTTTGACTATATTTTTTGCCAGTCAAAGTTGGACTTCTTTTTTGCACTTCCAGGGCCATAGAATGGGCAAGTGGACTCCATTTTTTGAAAATGAATAGGCGTTGGAAAGCTCTCTGCATGATCTATTCAGATTTGTGATCTTTTTTCTCAAAATTTTCACCAGGTACATGAGATATCAGTTTGAAGTTTTTTTGCTTATGCACTACTTCCTTCTCATTACTATGTACTAGGGTTTGGGTTTCTCTATTGTGGGGGGGTGTTTTTTCTCGCTTTCGGTCATTTATATCATAAATCAAGAACACCTAAACTCTCAAAACAAGCAAACCCTTCTGCATCTTCTGTCTATTCTAAAAGATCACATAATAAAAATAACCAACAAGCAGGTGCAGGTGCAGAGTTTTCTTTTTTCTCATGGTAGATCCTTTAGTTGAGTTGTTGACTTCACACAACTATCATACCTGGAAGCCCTGCATCACGAGGCTTCTTAGGTCACGAGGGTTGTGGGCTTCTTTGGATGAGGTTCAGCCAGACCTACAACGTCCTTATGAGATTCTTATGTACCAGAACAAGCTAGATGAAGCCATGGGTTTGATTTCATTGCATGTCTCCGACAGTCTACTGTTTCACCTTGATGAGTTGCTTACTCCTTGGGATATGTGGTTGAAGTTTAATTCTCTCTTCGGGAGGGTCAATGAGATTTGGGCATTACAGATTGAGGCAGAGTTGACTTCTTTGTTACCTGATTCTTTTCCCATTATTGAGGATTTTTTGAACAAATTCAAGACTACTAGATCTGTTCTTCAGGGATGTGGAAAGAACAAGACTCATATAGAGTGCATTCATTTGATTCTTTCGAAGCTTCGGGGTCACTTTTAGTTTTTTGCCTCTGCTTTCTACTCCACCATGGATGGCTTGGGTACTAGTTTCACCATGCCTACCTTTGATGTCTTTTGTGAGCGATTGTCTCGTGAGCAGTCTCATCTTTCTCAGCTAGATACGCTCTCAGGCTCCAAGAACAAAGCATTAGTCGTTCAGTCCCCTAAGGAGAAGGAGAAACAGAAGCAGAAACCGAAGCCAAAGAAGCCTTCTACAGGCAGTGAGAATTCTTCCAAGCCTGCTCCTAAGTATGATTCAAAACCATTTCCTCCCAAACAAGGGAAATTTTCACAGTCTGGTGAGTCATCCTCCAAGACTAAGAAGAAATCATCCAACACTTGCAGTTTTTGTGGCAAGGAAGGACATCTAGTTTCCAAGTGTTGGAAACGATTAGAGGCTTTAGAGGATGCCATGCAGCAGCATCACATTTCTTCACCTCAGGCGTCTTCTCCTTCCACAGGGAAAGGTCATGCTCTCACTGCTAGAGCTTCAACCTATGGGTCCACATGGATTCTAGATTTTGTTGCTTCTCACCATATGACACACACTCTGCAATTGGTTACTTCTCTTGCCTCTTGTGGTATTTCACAGATTAAAGTGGGTGACTCAGTTCAACTTTCAGTCTTGGGTTCAGGTTTTGTCACTTTAGATGGGGGTACTCTACAGGATGTTCTGGTTGTCCCTGACATCTCGACAAACCTCCTGTCCATTTATCAGATTTGCCACTTGCGCTCTGGTAAGACAGTTGAGTTCTCACCACATGATGTGGTTATTCGGGACCTCCATGACCCTGATTTGGTTGTGGCTTCTAGTAGTGTGGATTCTACATCTCATCTCTATAAGATTTGATGAATTTGAGCCCTCTTCGGGTACAGGTTCATCTCTCATAGCACATGTAGATTCAGTGAGTAAGCTTTAGCATGAGCAATTGGGCCATGTCAATTACAAATATCTTCAACACATGAGTACACAGGCACTTGTTCTTGGGCTCCCACAAATTTCCTACACTGATGGTGTTTGTCATGGTTGTGTGCTTGGCAAGCATCACAAAGATCCCTTTTCGAAGGGGAGAGCCTCTCGTGCTTTGGCACCCTTGGAGTTGATTCACAGTGACCTCATGTCATTTCCCACTCCTTTTTCTAGGGCTAAGTATGTACTCAGGTTTATTGATGACTTCTCCAGACGCACATGGGTGTACTTTCTTAAGTACAAGTCTGATGTCTTTGATTCATTTCGAATCTTCAAGACATATGTCGAGAAGCAGTCTGTGTTAGGGTTTCAAGCAGATCCGAAACAAATATGAACTAACAATTATATGCAGATTTAAATACAAAAGATAAAGAAATAAAATAGGACACAGATAACACAGATATTTAACGTGGTTCACCCAGAATGGGTTACGTCCACCATACACAGCCGTCCAATCTTTCTTATTATCCAGCAAAAATAGTACATCAACCTTGCAATGCCTTAAGCATCCCAGTCGCTTATAACATGCGTTTTTAGGGCAACAAACAAAGTCGGCCTTTTTTAGGGTTTTATTACAATGTCGGTTTTCATCAACAAAAAATGGCAAGGATACGTGCTGAGTGTACAGTACTTTGCTGATCAGTCGCCACATTTCAACAATCTCCCACTTGGAGACTGATCAGGCTCCACACCGAACAATCTCCCACTTGGAGACTGATACTACACGACACCACTATAAATGCAACATCCGCTGGATAAAACACTAGGACTTGACTGGTATAAATTCCACAATTATCAATCAAGAAGACCAACAGAAACTGATGAAAAAATCAGCTTCTCCTGTGGAACTGCCTTTGTGAACATATCGGCAGGATTCTCACTTGTGTGAATCTTCTCAAGCCGTAACTGACCCTCCTCCAAAATAGTCCGGATGAAGTGGTACCTGAGCTGAATGTGCTTTGTCTTTGAATGAAAAGCAGATTTCTTCGCAAGATGAATGGCACTCTGGCTATCAGTATACAATGGGCTATCCTTTTGTGTCTGACCCAATTCCTTCAGAAAACATTGCAACCAAATCATCTCTTTGCTGGCTTCTATAGCAGCAACATACTCAGCTTCAGTGGTTGAAAGTGCAACAACCTTTTGCAGCCTAGAAATCCAACTGACTGCAATTCCCCCTATAGTAAAAACATACCCTGTAGTACTCCTCCGTGAATCAATATCACCCGCCAGATCAGAGTCAACAAATCCACTTAGAGCAGCATTAGATCCTTTGAAACATAATGCCTTCGTAGTAGTTCCTTTCAAATACCGAAGAATCCATTTCACAGCATTCCAATGTTCCATACCCGGATTACTCATAAACCTGCTCACAACTCCCACTGCATGTGCAATATCTGGCCTTGTGCATACCATTGCATACATCAGACTGCCAACAGCTGATGAATACGGGATGTTAGACATTTTATTAACCTCTTCCTGTGCCTTTGGGCACATCTCCTTAGTCAATTTGAAATGACTAGCCAAAGGTGTACTAACTGCTTTTGCATCCTGTATGTTAAATCTTTTCAACACCTTCTTTATATACTCACTTTGGGATAAATTCAAGGTTCTATTTTTCCTGTCCCGTGTAATCCTCATACCGAGAATTTGCTTAGCTGCACCCAAATCCTTCATAGCAAATGACCTGGCTAATTTCTGTTTAAGATCATTTATATGTTGCATGTTAGACCCAGCAACAAGCATGCCATCAACATAAAGCAACAGGATAATATAACTGCCATTATCAAATCTCTTAAAATATACACAATGATCAGAATGACATCTATGATAACCGTGTTCAGCCATGAAACTATCAAATTTTAAATACCATTGTCGGGGTGCTTGCTTTAGGCCATACAGACTTTTCTTCAACCTGCACACCAAGTTCTCCTTACCTTTGACCTCATATCCCTGTGGTTGCAACATGTAAATTTCCTCCTCCAAATCTTCATGGAGAAAAGCTGTTTTGACATCTAATTGTTCAAGATGTAAATCATCTACAGCCACAAGACTAAGTACAGTTCTAATTGAAGTCATTTTTACAACTGAAGAAAATATTTCATCATAATCTATACCCTTTTTCTGTGCAAAACCTTTTACGACAAGTCTGGCCTTATATCTTTTCTGACCTCCTTCCTCCTCCTTCAGTTGATAAACCCATTTGTTAGGCAAGACTCTTTTTTCTGCAGGTAAAGGAACTAAGTCCCAAGTCTTATTTTTCATTAGGGAGTCCATCTCCTCTTTCATGCCTAGCTGCCACTGTTGTTTAGCATCCACCTGCATTGCTTCTTCATATTCTTCTGGTTCACCAGAATCTGTTAATAAAATAGAATACAAAGAAGGAGCAAATCTTTCAGGGGGTCTACTTGTCCTCGTAGAACGTCTAACACTTGCAGGAGTTTGTGGGACAATCTGTTGTTGCTGAGCATCAGGTACCTGTGGCATTTCATTTTCAGGAATCTCATCCAACACCACATATTCTTGTTTGTCCTGTTCATGCTTCTTTTCCTGCATCTGTTCTTTATACATAACCTTCTCATTGAATATAACATCTCTACTTCTAATTATTTTCTTATTTCAAAATCCCATAACCGATAGCCATATTCATCTATCCCATATCCAATGAAGGTACATTTCTGAGATTTAGCATCAAGCTTGGTTCTGTTTTCTTTATCAACATGGACAAAATTTTCACAACCAAAAATTTTTAGAAAAGAATAATTTACCTTTTTACCAGTCCATGCCTCCTCTAGAATACCACCATCCAAAGGGGTTGAAGGTCCTCTATTTATCAAATAGACAGCAGTATGTACAGCATCTGCCCAAAAATGTAAGGGCAATCCAGCATGCAATCTCATGCTCCTCGCACGTTCCATGATGGTCCTATTCATTCTCTCTGACACACCATTTTCCTGTGGAGTTCCTGGAACTGTCTTCTGCTTTCGAATCCCATTTAAGGAACAGTAATCTTCAAATGCTTTGCTGCAATACTCACCTCCATTATCCGATCTGAGACACTTCAACTTTTTTCCTGTCTCATTCTCAACCAAAGCTTTCCATTTCTTAAAAGTTTCAAAAACATCTGATTTTTGTTTTAGGAAATATACCCATGTTTTTCTGGTTGAGTCATCAATAAAAATAACATAATAATAAGAGCCACCAAGAGATGATACCTGAGCCGGTCCCCATACATCTGAATGTATAAACTCTAACTTCTCACTCTTCTTCTCTTTCCCAACCTTGAGAAATCTGACTCTTTTCTGTTTACCATAAACACAGTTTTCACAGAACTCTAAATCAATCTTCTTTAGTCCTGGCAATAGATTTTTGGAGTGAAGGATTTTCATCCCTTTCTCACTTATGTGCCCAAGCCTATGGTGCCACATTATCGAATCTGTTCTTGCAACATTTATTGTTGTTGTCCCTTCAGTAACTTTATCTGTAGCAACTATGGTAGAGTAAGTGTTACTAGTACACAGATATAATGTGCCTACCTTCGCACCTTTAGCTACTAGTAATGATCCTTTAGTGACCTTCCACATACTGTCTGAGAAGGTAACCATGCAACCTTCACTATCTAGTTGCCCTGCAGAAATTAAATTTCTTCTTAAATCAGGAACATGTCTTACCTCGTGCAGAAACCAGTCATTACCATTCTACAACTTGATCTTTATCTTTCTTTTTCCAACAATTTGACAGGGCTCATCATCACCCAAATATACCTGTCCAAAATCACCTTGAACATAATCTAGAAAATATTTTCTATGGGGTGTAGCATGAAATGAAGCCCCAGAATCTATTATCCAGGAATCATTAACATTATCCAAACATAAGATTAAAGCATCTTGTAAAGTATTACTTGCAATATTAGCTTCCTTACTGTCATTTTCATTTTTGTCTCCTTCTTTATTTTTCCGAGACCAACAGTCTTTCTTTAGATGACTAGGCTTTCCGCAGTACCAGCAATCTTTCTTTCCTCTAGATTGAGAGCGTCCTTTCTTTGACTTCCCTCGTGACTTCTCATTCCCAGGGCCTTTTCCTCTTTCCTTTGATCTTCCTCTGTTCTCCATATTCAAAACACTACCCGATGATGTTGGAGTCTCACCTGTGCTTTTCCTTCGCATTTCCTCGCTTAGGATAACACCAACAATATCATCAAATACCAAAGTATTTTTACCAGAGACAGAGTTACTTACAGCCATAACCAAGCTATTCCAGCTTTCTGGCAAAGAACATAAAATCAAGAGAGCCCTAACCTCTTCTGCAAAGGTAATTTTTACCGAAGACAATTGACTGGTAATTGTATTAAATTCATTTAAGTGCTCCGCTACGGATCCTCCCTCACTCATTTTCAAATTAAACAAACGCTTTATAAGAAATACCTTATTCGAAGCCGAGGGTTTCTCATACAGCTTAGCCAATGTTGCCATCAAATCTACAGTCGTTTTTGCTTCTGTTATATCGAATGCTACAGACGCCGCAAGGCACAATCGAATGGATCCCAGTGCCTTTCTATCTAAAATGTCCCACTCTTCATCTGATATTGTGGTCGGTTTCTTTGCCTTTCCTTCCAATGGACGCCACAAATCCTTTTGATACAGGTAATCCTCCATCTGCATTTTTCATAACTGATAATTCTGGCCATTAAAATTTTCGACCTTGAATTTAGAATCCTCCATTGCTCCCACTCAAATCTGAAAGTCCTGCCAATTTACAGAAAACCTCGCTTTGATACCAATTGTTAGGGTTTCAAGCAGATCCGAAGCAAATATGAACTAACAATTATATGCAGATTTAAATACAAAAGATAAAGAAATAAAATAGGACACAGATAACACAGATATTTAACGTGGTTCACCCAGAATGGGTTACGTCCACCATACACAGCCGTCCAATCTTTCTTATTATCCAGCAAAAACAGTACATCAACCTTGCAATGCCTTAAGCATCCCAGCCGCTTATAACATGCGTTTTTAGGGCAACAAACAAAGTCGGCCTTTTTTAGGGTTTTATTACAATGTCGGTTTTCATCAACAAAAAACGGCAAAAAAAAATTTCTCGGGGGCTGCCGCCCCCGAACCCCTGCCCAAGGCCCAGCCCGGCCCCAGACCCCAACGAAGATACATGCTGAGTGTATAGTACTTTGTTGATCAGTCGCCACATTTCAACAGTCTGGTTGTTCTATTTGGCGGATACGTACAGATAATGGGGGGGAGTATGTGAATCAGGGTTTCAGAGATTTTTATACTGAGCATGGTTTGCAGCATCAGTTTACTGTTCCCTACACCCCTCAGCAGAATGGTGTCGCTGAACACAAGAATAGAACTTTACCAGAGATGGCGAATTGTATCATTCAGTCCAGGTCCATGGATTCATCTTTTTGGGCTAAGGCAATCAATTGTGCCAACTATATTCAAAATCAGATGTCTCACAAGGTTATTCGACATATGACTCCTGAGGAGGCTTGGTCTCATGACAAGCCTAATGTTTCCTTTTTTTCGATTATTTGGCAGTGAGGCACGGGCTTTTATTCCTGATGCTTAGAGGAAAGCCATGGAGTGGAAGAGCCAACCACTCATTTTTGTTGGCTACTGTGAGGATGTTAAGGCATACAGGTTGTTCAATCCTGATTCCAGAGAGGTCCTGTTTCGACGGGATGTTCAATTTGATGAGCGTCTTCCCATAGTGGATACCCCGACTCCAGTGTCTACTCCTCTGCCTACTCTGGCCACTACACCCCTTCAGGATCTTTTTGAGGATGATTCTGATGATGGTGCTGATGATCCACCATCCCCACCCCTACCATCCCCACCTCCACCTGCTCCACCTCAGATGCCCAAGTGGGCTCACCTTACTGTTGCGGCGGCAGGTCCTATGGCTAGTGATCCTTCAGATACTTGTCGCACTCGTTCTCATACTGTGGGTTCTAGTCTTTTGAGTCATGCTATTTCAGATGATCCTCAAAAGTTTTCAGAGGTGACAGGTCACCCTGAGTGGGATTGTGCTATGGAGGAGGAGTATTCTTCTTTGATGAGGAATCATACTTGGGATCTCTGTCCTCTTCTTAAGGGCAGAAAGATGGTTAGGTGTCACTGGTTGTATCGCACTAAATATGCTGCTGATGGTTCTATTGATAAGTACAAAGCACGTCTTGTTGCGAATGGGTTTTTCATAGGTTGAGGGTATTGATTACTCTGAGACATTTGCCCCTATTGCCAAGACGAATTCCATTCGCTTTGTACTATCTCTTGCAGCTTCTCGGCGTTGGCCTGTTTTTCATATGGATGTGAAGAGTGCCTTCTTGCACAAGGATCTACATGGAACAACCTCAGGGATTTGTGCAGGATAGTTCTTTGGTTTGCAGACTTTGGTGATCATTGTATGGTCTCAAACAGGCCTCTCGGGCTTGGTATGAGAAGATGGACTCTTTCTTGCTCTCCATTGGGTTCTCCCGCAGTCATTCTGATCACACCGTCTACATTTAGCTTCTTGAGGGTGACATCTTGATTCTTGTGCTATATGTTGATGATCTTCTCATCGCGGGTAGCTCATCATTTATGATTCAGCATATTCAGCGTGACTTGATAGATCAGTTTGAGATGACAGATCTTGGTCTGTTGCACTATTTCCTTGGTCTTCAGGTGATTCAGTCTTCTGATGGGATCTCTCTCTACCATCAAAAGTATGCTCTTGACATGCTTCAGCACTTCGACATGCTTGATTGCAAGCCTACTCCCACTCCATTTCAATCAAGGGTTGTTTTGACTACAGCTTGTCCCACTCCTTCAATCGATTCTACACTTTACAAGCAGTTGGTTGGCAGTTTGTTGTACCTGACTCACACCCGTCCTGATATTTCCTTTGCGGTTGATCTTGTCTCTCGATTCTCCCATGATCCTCATGAGACTCATTGGCAAGCTGCCAAACGTATTTTAAGGTACATTCAGGGCACTAGTTCTCATGGCATTCATTACACATCAGGGGAACCTCACATTGTTGGCTACACTGACTCAGATTGGGCTGGTGATGCCACTGAACGGAAGTCTACTTCTGGCTTTGTTTTCTGTCTTGGCTCTGGTCCTATCACATGGTCTTGCAAGAAGCAGACTGCTCATGCATTATCATCTACAGAGGCTGAGTACCGAGCTGTTGTGCTCGCTAGTCAAGAGATCTTATGGCTTTGACAGTTGATGACTAAGTTTGGTTTTCCTCCTGATAGTCCCATTGTTCTTTGGTGTGACAATCAGAGTGCTATTCATATTTCCCGCAACCCGATAGAGCATCAGCGGATGAAGCACATTGAGCTTCACATGCATTTCATCCGTCAGTTGATTCGGGATGGTGTTCTCATTCTGGAGTACATTCCCACTTCTGAGCAGGTTGCAGACATCTTCACGAAACCTTTTGCATCACCGCGCTATCTTCAGTTGTGCTCTATGCTTGGGGTGAAGGAAGTTGTCCTTGGGGGGTCTTTATGAGGCCTTCCTTCCTTCTTCTTCTTTCAACATGTTCTTTTATCTCTTTTTGGAGAGGAGTTTTTTCCCACTGGATTTTCTCCTTTGTCTCTGTTTCATAGAGATTTCATTGTATTTGGGTACCTGATCAGGCCTTGTTGTCGGGACCCATCTTTCATGCTTTTAGTAGTTGTTCTAGGTTTTAGCTTCTCCCTACGTCTAGCTTAAGGGGGGGTGTTAGAGTAATTGGGTCTTTACTTGATTAATTAAACAATATTTGTTTAATTCTTTAAGTTCCCAATTATCTTTTTACACTTAAGCGAACATTAGGTGCATATAATTAATTATTATGTGCAAGCCTACGGTTTTCCCTTTTTAGGGTTTTTTGACTTATTAGAGGTTATTTTTTCTTTTCATTGTATTATCTTTCACAGTACATTTTTTGGTGAATTGGAACTCTCATCTTTTGAGATTTCTTTTCTGTGTTTTTGTGTGTTCTTCAGATTTTGCTTCATTGCTTCTCCTCGTAACAGGTTATTCGGCTTTCAGAAGATCTTCAGGCTACTCAGAATATATCAAACCATTCTTGTTGTTTTCTAACCATTACAACATAATCAAATCCCTCAACCGGGTAAGCTCTATCAAGCTTCAATGTATAAATCCTCTAACAAGGTGATCCATTAGTTTGGATTCTTAAATCCTCCAGCGAGGTTACTCCTAACAAGGTACTACTCTTAACAAGGTATAAGCTTCTAAAAAAGCTTTGGGATCTCTAACAAGATTCACTCCTAGCAGAGCACTTTGTAGACCTTAACCGGTCAGTTATCTATTACTGCAGATAGTTAACTTGTGAGTTCCATCTCACCGTGGTTTTTACCTATTTGGGTTTTCCACGTATAAACCCTTGTGTTATGGTGGATGCTTTACTTTTTGTGGATGTTGTTATATCATTTTGGATTGCATGCATTGTGTTTAAAAGCTTTGTTAAGTTCATCTACCAGTTAGTGTTTGAAGTAGTGTTTAATTTGTTGTCACTGATTCACCCCCCGGCCCTCCCCCTCTCAGTGTTTTTCAAGTCTATCAATTGGTATCAGAGCCTAACTTATTTGAAGCCTAACCGCTTAGAAAGGAGCCTTGAAACCACCATGGGGGACAGGAGCTACTTCAAGATGGCTAGAGAGCTAGAAGCTAGCAGAACTGAACTTGAATCCCTTAGGGTCAAACTAAAAGCTTCTCAAGTCAAAAGGAGAGAGCTAACATAACAACTATTAGAGATATCTGATAATAATTCTTCAAATGAAGTCAATATTGATGCTTTAGAAGAGGAAGTTGAAAAGCTGAACGGTGAGAAACTGAATCTAAGGAGAGAGCTAGAAGGTCTCACTACCCGCATGAGTCGGGAACTGGAAGCCAGTGATGAATACTAAGAGGGGGGGGTGAATTAGTATACCAAAAAATACTGAACTCAAACACTTTATCATTCTAGCAGTAAACTGATATAACAGTTTAACTAACAAACCGATTAACACAAATGCAAACCAAACATCAAGTAAGGCATTCACCCACAGAAGAACAATCACCATAACACAAGAGATTTTGACGTGGAAACCCAAATAGGAAAAACCACGATGAGATGAAACTCACAAGTAACTATCTACATAATAGTAACCAGACCGGTTAAGGTCATACAATGTTCTTTACCAGAACAGATCCTGTTAGGAATCTCAATCTGATAACTCAATAATGAACCACTGGTACCAAACCGGTACTGAGAGGGGGGGGGCGAATCAGTATAGACACAAATATAGTTCAAAACCGGTTTGACAGCAACCACTCTCAATGACTGATAAACAGAGATACCGGTAAAACAGAGTGCAACCGGTAGTATCCAGAATAACTCAATCAGTCATGAACCGGTCACTTGCTAAGCTTTTCTCTTAGCTCAATACCACATTATCATAATATTCTCATGCATGAACTAGTAGAACTAACCATCAAATCTTCACAACAGTGAGTTCAATATGTTTTATAGACAGGCATAAAACATAGAAACTTCATGTGCATAACTAGATAAAACAAAGCATCACAAGACAAAAGCATTTCACATGACACACATATTTTTCACATGGAAACCCAACTAGGAAAAACCACGGTGGGGATGAATACCCAAAAGCTGCTTTTTGAACTCTTTAGAAGTCCGCTCTGTTAGGAGCCTTGTCCAGTTAAGAACATTACAATAGGTTCTGGTAGGAACCGATCCTGTTAGGGATCACCCGGTTAAGGGTTAAACTTGATAGGGTCACCTTGTTAGAGGATTTTAAGAACTCAATAGCTGAAAGGATCTCCTAAGTTTTTCTAGCTTCTTAGAACTCATTAGCTTCGAGTTACCCGCTTAAGGGATTTACAGCAAGTCGGTTAAGACCACCCGATTTAAGGGATTTTGAATCAAGCCAGTTAAGGCTACCCTGTTAGGGGATTTTGCAACTGTTGAAGTGGTTAGAGATCAATAGGTATTACAATGATCTATTAACAATACTTAATACTAATACAGATCCGTTTAGGCTCCTCTTCTCCTTCTACACATACACTTTGCACGTATCTCTTTTCTCCTATGGTCTGGCAAGAATCTTGTATCACTTTCGTTGGATACACACTCACTACTTTTTGCCAACAACTTTAGACAGAAACCTAACATCAACCTTATAGGGAACATACAGGTCGGTAGCAAAAACCCTAAACCCTAAACCTATTAGGTTGAGCAATTCAAATGGTTCGATCCTGACCGTTGAAACTTATTGCATTGAATGCACCAGTCTTGAGTCAATCTCAAGACATTCTCCATCGTCCATTATCCACCGTTTTCATGGCGGCTGATAACCCATCACGCATTATCACTATTTGACAGACTTCGCACATTCTCGAGGTAGATAGGAATAGTCTTCTTCATGCAAGATCCTTCACGCGCACAGAGCTTACATGGCAACATGATCTGTCCTCCATCATACTACTGACTCATCACACAAAGATCACCGATTGAGTCACACAAACTTGAGATACCCCAACCAGAAACCCCGAAGTGGAAGCTGCCTTACCAACCAGTAGTCATACAGTGCTTCCATGTGCCGGTTCCCATAACTGCATGCCGGTTCACTTTGAACAAATATGCCGCTTCACTCAGGCATATACCAGTTCACACATATGCTGGTATTTCTTTCTTCTCTTATCTCATGTGCCGGTTCACACTATGTCTCATATTGACATCAATGACAACATACAGTATCATTATGTCTTCATGCCAGTTTACATAAGGCTCGTGTCGGTTCTCATAATGCCAACACAATCTTTGTTAGGAGATAAGTCTGATTAAAGACTACCTTGTGAGAGGATTTTAGATCCACAGATGTGAATCACCTTGTTAGAGGATTTACAAAAGCTTTTATGGGCCTACTTGGTTAAGGGTTTCTAACTTGTCAAAGATGTGAGTAATCAACAAGTGAATGATCTAGCAAATAGCATAGTCTGCTTGGTTAGATCCATGATAGCTCATTGCTAATGCATTTCAGCATTACTTCAGTCTTTAGTAAATCCACACTCTGTTACAGCACACAGACTTGATCTTTTTTGTTAAGATCGCACATACAAGAAATCATCTACCACCACAAACCCTAACAGCTACACACATATTAAAACCCTAGACATGATGTCCTTGAAAGGAATCTGATTTTATGTTAGTCCAATAGGATTACATTGCAAGTTCCTAGGTTCATTGTATCTAGACACATTTGGTAACACGGCACAAAATCATCGTCAAAGTGTCAGTGGATGTTAACTCATCACAAAAATATACCGGTTGGTAACTCAGAGTAATACCAGTTTAACTATTAAACAGATTACCGGTTGACAAAAATGAAGACTGGGAAAATGATAACTACTGCTTCTAGTTCCTTTACTCCATTTCGCTTGAGATCCTCGAACCGCTTGAGGTCCTCATGCTGCTTGAGATCGGTAAACACTTTCTGCAAGACACCAATAGTCTAAAGACTATAACATAATACCGGTTTGAACAAATACTGGTTGAGCATAACTCATACATACAAAAAGTGATCTCATAGAAAGTGTGTGTCCATCAATGACAATCACAACATAATCATAAAAAATGCCAACATCAAGAAGAGTTGTTGAAGATCTTATCAAGGAAAGAGATCAAGAGATTACAAAGATCAAATGGGAAAAATACACGATGCATGAGAATTTGATTGCTGAAAGAGAAGAAAAGGAGAACCTACAACTAGATCTTGAGCTTGCATCATCTCTAAAAGAGAACTTGTCTAAGCATAATGAAGATCTCATCAAACAACTTACTGAAGCCAATGAGAAATTGGAGAAGTTCATCAAAAGTTCTACCATGCTGGAAGAACAAATTCAATCACAAAGAATGAAGGGTGATATCTCTGGACTTGGTTTTTATAGAACTGAAAAAGGTGAATCCTCCAATACAAAGAGCAACAATCCTAAGAACAAATCTGCTCCTAAGATCAATAAGCCTATCGATAAGAAGGTCTTTAAAACTTGTCTGCTTTGTTTGCCATAAACTTGGTCACACTGCAAATGTTTGTAGAGACAAACCTAACAGAAATATAAGTTACAATACTAATGCTAGGTATGTGTCCAAGAAATTTTAAGGTCATTGCTTCACATGTGGAATGTATGGACATAGATCTGTTGAGTGCAGATATGGAGAAAACAATCTTGTACCACATATGCATCCAAGACCAAATGGTGACCGAATGAGGAACTTTGATAACCGGGTAAATTTGAACTGGCAAAGATCTTATGGCAACCGGTTTAGTCCATTCGAGATGGAAAAGGTAACAAATGTTATTTGCACCTTCTATAATAACTTTGGTCATGTGGTTATGAACTGCAAAAGAAGAACAGGAAGAGGAAATGCAGGACCTTGGAGATCATTTGGTATGACTTGTTATCACTGTAATAAACCGGGGTACTTAGCAAAATTTTGTAGATCCAAAAATAGCAAACCGGTCAACTCTTCCAAGGATCAGAAAGGAAAGTAGAAAGTTGATATTGAAGAAGCCAGAGAGGATATGAATTGGATTTGGAAGAAGAAAAGTAATGACTCACTTGGAGAAGAAATTATTCTTTCACCCAGTGAAGAGAACCTTGCACCGATGACTTAAGCCTTTTTAATATGGCTAAGGGGAACTTAACGGTAAAACATCTTCGGACCCCTTGTGAAAAATGAGAGGGAAAGAATCTTGAAACATGAAATTTTGGTAACTTTTTGTTAACATGTTATCAACCAGTTTTCCACTTGAGCAGTGAAATTAGGGTTTGTAACCCTAACAGGCGAGCATTTATTGTAGTAGGTAAAAAGGATAAAAGCAAGTTTTACTTTATCATTTTTACCCTAACTCATTCGAGAAAGAAATTTGAAGTGATTGCAGATCTGAGTAAGATTGTCTTGTTGTTAATTGTCAAATTGTTTCATGTTTTGAGAAATAAAGTTGAATTGAAGATTGCAGAAAGTCAAACTGGTGTGCACTTGGGCATTTCAACCGGTAAACGGGGCAACGTGTGTGAAACAAGGTATTTCTTTGAACATACCACTTCGAATCTTGTTTATCTAGAATGGCATCTACCTAAAAGTATGTAGAAAGGTTAATGATTACTTCTGAGCCTATGGAAGCTGCAAAGGCAGAACAGATTGTGTCATATAATGCATTGTCGCAAGTTCCAAGTGGAGTTTTGGTCAAAGGTGATTTGTCCAGTTATATAGACTGCAATTTAGAAGATTTAGGATCTCTATACATTTACACATAGTTGAAATCACTTTGTGATGAGAACGGTAAAATTAAGACATGGTATGCTAGGGTTTTCGAAAAGGGTTTTCATAATGCCTCCTATTTTCTTGAAGATTTCGAAGAAGCACATATCAGAATAATTTTGAGTACAGTTCATGGAGAAAACATGTACTTAGAAAGGACTCACACAATTACAAAGGAAGCCATTCAGGCTGTGATTGGCTATTTCTCAACCCGGGAAGTACCTGAGTTAAGGAAAAATTCTAAGAACATTGTCTTCAACTTAACCAGTTCTACTTATGATAAGCGTGCCTTTTCTATCAACAATATTAGAGACCCTGCAGTAAAACTAGTAGCAATGGTGATAGGCTACCAAGTATTTTACTCTAGTAAACTTAATAGTGTTCTATCTACATCAATTCATACTGCTCACAGAATGATTGTTGATAATGCAGACTATGATCTTTGTGAAGCTATCAGGAGGCAATTATTTTAAAATTTGCAATCAGTTAAAAAGGATAACAGTAAAAAATTCAAGTATGGTCAGCTATTGGTCGGATTATTTTTTATTTTCAGAACTTTCTACCAGGAATTGGAGACATTGAGTGGTCAAAGGACTCACCAGTTTCTGCATAAATTAAGAACAACATCAAGGTTGTAAAGAATACTTTCCATGCTGACCTGAATAGGTATTTCAATGAGTTCCAAACGAAGATGAGTATGAGAATGAGGCTACTAGAAGAAGTGGTAAAACACTTTGAGAATGACACAATCTTCACCGTTACCACTAAATTTTGCTTAATACAAGCAATTGAGCCAAGAGAAGAAGAAATGGAAGACATGAGTTATGAGGTTAACCATGATCTATTGGTTGATTATGCTAATACCCTGCTAGCATCGCCTATAGACAAAAAGCAGGCAAAATTGGACATTGTGGCAGTCCAAGAGGCACTTGCACAAACCAGTACTGCACCTGTTAAAAGTACAAAAGGAAAGAATAAAAAGCATGATGAAGCATCTCCAACAAAGAGTACTAGGGTTACCAGGAGTGTCCTAACCAAAAAGGAACCGGAACCCAAAGTATATGTTAAGAAAGAGATGAAAAAGAGAGGCAAAAAATTAATTTTGCAACTAGAGTCTGAGGGAACTGATTCTGATGAAGAACCAAAGAAAGAAAAAGCAACCGACAGAATATCCAAGAAGGTTAAGGAAGTGCTAAAGGCAATTGTGCCTATTGATATAGCATCCTTCAAACCTGAAACCCATTTTGAAAGGACAATGAAGACACTAAGGAGGAATAGGTTTGACAATGTAAAGGAGCATTTTGATTCCTTCACTGAAAATGAGAAAGAGGAAGTGATTCAACAGGTAATCACTCATATGTGTCATTACAGTAGATATCCACATGAATTAGAAAAGGATATCTCAGATTCTTTGAATACTATTATTTTGAATAAATGAAAGGAAGCTATTAAATTAGAAAAAGAAATCATTGATAAGGTATTTGTACAATATTTTCCTAAGGATGATATTAGTGCTTTAGTTGCTCGATACAAATCTCAATTTACATTCAAAGCTAGAAGACTAAAGTTACTCAGTGGAAAGAGAGAAATCATTGAGACCGAGACTCATCATACAGTCTATGATATCAAATGGATGGAAGAGCTCATACAATTCTCTATGAATGAGGATAATGCTACTAATGATGTTACTCTACCGGAAATGGATGAAGAGGAGATTATTCAACCTGATGAGGTCTATCCACTCAAGAAGAAGGAAGATTCTATTATTCTTGTTGATGATAATGTTCAGAACATAATGGACCTATCTAGAGACAACATTGTACCAGATATGGAGCCCCCAACAATCACTAATGTACAAGTTACACTATTTGAGCAACCGGCTACTCAACTAAAAGTGGACAATCCACTGGCAACAGAACAACTGGAGAAACCCCAATCTCCATCGATCATTCAAGAAATTCAGAAGGAGACTACTGAAAATGTTGCCACATGGTCACCTGAAAAGACAACAGAACAAAATATAGAGAAGGCTATCATTAAGGTTGTATCCCCTGAACCGACAAAGCAAAAACAACTTGAAGATGATGATGATGATTCTTTAAGTATTTCAAGACCTATTGATATGAACACTTTGAGCGCATCAGAAATAATGAAGCTGGCTAATGTTATGCAATCTAGAGCGCATAAGAAGAGACTAAAAGAGCAAAGGGTTGAAGCAGAGACAATTCAGAATGCAGTAGAAATTTTGTCTAGTCTACTACCGGAAACATCTATAGCACATCTTTCTACACCCAATAGCAAACTTGGTCGGTTAGTTGCAGATGCATATGATCAAATCAAGTCACTAGAAGATGTTGCTCAATTGTATGATGAAAAGAATCACAAGAAGAAGTATGGAGAAAAACTGGCAAAGGATATTGATAGTGGGAAAATGGCTTTGTAGCACAATAAGGATTTGTTGAGAAATGTTATTGAAACGGGAGGAAATTATCTTGCTTCCACCTCTAATGTTTCTTTCTTTTATTCTAACATTTCAAAAAGACAAACAGAAATAGAGCAAGAGCTAGAAAGGATATGCAAGGCATATGTCCCACTCCAAGACTCTATACTTACCTTTAACAAATTTGTAGATGATTTGCATAATAGACTGCATATATATGATAATGAGAAGGCTAAAAGACTCCGGTCTCTAAAGGAACTCAAGAGTCTGCTCACATCAAAAGTAGACATATTATAGAGAGCCTACTCCAATGGAGAAGCTATCTTAGCAACCTATGAAACCTGCACCCTAGACTTAATGGAAGAATTCCATTCACAATTGTTGTCTACATTCAAGTATACTGAGAACGTGTTGGAGTCGTGGACAAACACTTTGTCATAATCGAAGACAAGCTACAATGTTATTTTTCATGAGACTTGCTTATGCTTGAACTTTGATACAGTTTTTTTTGTTATTGTTGTATATGCTAAAAACTATGATACAAATTTTCTATATATATATATATATATATATTGCTTTTTCAATTTGGCATTGTTGTCAAAGGGGGAGTAGAAATATGTATGCGTGTTTATAATTTTTTTGTATAATGTATGCATTAAGGGGGAGCATGATGCATTAAGGGGGAGCATGAGTAAATGTGTAAATTTGTTGTGCATGCACACTTAGCGGTATTACTGTAAAAAATTTATTGAGTATTGCCATCAATGCCAAAGGGGGAGATTGTTGGCTTGATGATGATTGTAATGAATTCATCACTTGTTGTCATTGATGAAACACTCACACACACACACACACACACACACGTATGATTATATTGACTACCGGTGTAACTTCAATTGTTTACACTATCAACCGGTATGTTAGAGGTTTATCTCTAACCGGTACTTTGTGTCAACCGGTATGTGCATAAGAGACAACATGCGGTTATACTAAGTCAGCATCAAGATGAAGATCAAGTGGAGACTCGAGGACAACGGTTCATATTTTTTATTCAAACCGGTATTTGTTGATTTTTGTGATGAGTTACCAGCACCGACTACTTGGCACTAATTTTTGTGATGAGTTATGATCACTTGTCCAGATACACTGCACCTAGGAAATTGTGTCATGGTTTCCTTAGGCTGACATAAGATCTGAATGTCTATATATATCAACATCTCAGTAAATCTTTTCATATATGATGGTATGCATAAAGAGTACATGTTTTTGTTGAAGAGCGATAAGTGTTAAGATGAAGAGTGTGTGGAAGAGTAGTGTTGAATGCACTTAGAAGGATCTGATTAAGCAAGTATTGTGCTACTCAGAACAATTCAAACCATTCTTGTTGTTTTCTAACCATTACAACATAATCAGATCCCTTAACCGGGTAAGCTCTAACAAGCTTCAATGTATAAATCCTCTAACAAGGTGATCCATTAGTTTGGATTCTTAAATCCTCCAGTGAGGTTACTCCTAATAGGGTACTACTCTTAACAGGGTATAAGCTTCTAATCAAGCTTTGGGATCTCTAACAAGATTCGCTCTTAGCAGAGCACTTTGTAGACCTTAACCGGTCAGTTATCTATTACTGCAGATAGTTAACTTGTGAGTTCCATCTCACCGTGGTTTTTACCTATTTGGGTTTTCCACGTATAAACACTTGTGTTATGGTGGATGCTTTACTTTTTGTGGATGTTGTTATATCATTTTGGATTGCATGCATTGTGTTTAAAAGCTTTGTTAAGTTCATCTACCAGTTAATGTTTGAAGTAGTGTTTAATTTGGTGTCACTGATTCACCCCCCCCCCCCCCCCCTCTCAGTGCTTTTCAAGTCCATCAACAACTTTACTAGTACCTGAGCAACAAAGTCTTCAACCAAATAATGTATAAGAGCCCTCAGAAAGTCTTTCCCTCCCATGGTTGGAACAAACCCTATTGAAAAAGAGAAAATTGGAGGAGTTAGTGGTTCCTAAATCCAATGCAATATCTGATCTTTTCAAGAAACCTGAGAAGCCAAAGAAAATCAAAGTGACTTCAATAATAAAGATTGGTTTGAATTCAGAAAATATGTGCCTAGAGATAGCTCGACGCATCTCTGAAAAAGATGTAAACAAAGCCACTCTTGCAGATTTTGTTATGACAAAAATTGATATGGGTTCATCTACTCATGAAGCTAACATACAAAATTTCAATGTGGTAGCTGCAAGGCTAGTGGAGAGAATTGAAAAAGAAAAATATTCAAAGGATCAACTAAAACAACAAGTGCAGAATTTATCCTCCTACTTTAAGTCCATATTTGACACTTCTACCATGCCACTCAATGTTGCTCACCAACCAATTGTCTTGGGCCCAAAAGGAGAAGTTGAAAAAAGTGTTATTGATAGTCTCCAAAAATATCAAGTTTATGGGAAAGTGACTGAAAGTTGGGTGGAGAAAGTCAAAGTCATTGCATCTGATTTCTTTGTTAAGGCTAAAGTTGTTCACAATGAGGCCTTAATCAAGAAAAAAACCATTGAAAAGGACCTAGAAAGTGTTAGAAAAGAAGAAGCAGCTTGGAAAGAGATCGTGAATGATTTCAGGAAGATGATGGAGATTAATGTCAACACCCTTGTAGCTGAGAAAATCCTACCAAATATAGAGGAAAATTACTTAGAGATCTGGATAGAAAGTATAGGCTGGAAGCTGGTAATCATCAACCAAGTTTCAATAGAGCAAGAAAATCTTATACTTGCTTGTGATCAAGTGTGTGCAAAACTTCAAAATCAGCTCATTGCCATCCTTCGAAGTACATCCTTGATGGAAGATTCACAAGTATTACAAAGTGGTTTTAAAAGCATGGTTGATCAACAACTCTTTAACAAAGAAGTCTTCAATGAAAACACAATAGATAAGTTGATTGACACCTACACTTTCTTGAAGATTTATATTTCTCAAATGCCTAGTATGGTGGCGAAGTTGAGCAACATCTACGAAAACTTGAAGACTTGGAGGATGAGGATAGCCAACATCCTTATTCCTAAAGGGAAATCTATTACTCCAGCCATCAAACTTTTCAGAATATTCAAAGATAAAGAATGTGGTCAGCAAAACCTGCTTTCAGAATCAACAACTTCATCAGCGGCACCCTTGGCAAGCGTAGAATAAATGCAGTGATGCATATTGTATAGTTCTCATTTTTGTTGTGTGTGTGTAACTCGAATCATGTTTTTGGCTTTGCTTTGTAAACAAGATTCATGATCGAGTTTTCTTATTCGTGTTTTCTCTTCATCTCTTTTATTTTAAAGTTAGGGTTACCTTATCTCTTTCTTATGAGGTAGTTATTTTAAATGATCAACTCGGGTAGTTACTCTAGGTAACTATTATTCTAAAATGAGTTAGTTATTTCAAGTTGTTACACTTAAAGTGAGTTAGTTATTCTAAGGAGTTATAAAGGTGGTTAAGCTAGTTACCTTGGGTGGTTACTAGCCTCACCTATATATACCTCATTGTAATTCACTCAAAGGGGTTCCACTTTTTCGCAAAGCATTGTATGAAGGACTCAAATAGTACTATTCAAACAAGAAAGCAATAGAGAAATGTTTTGGATGTGTGTTCAATTCATCTCAAGTGTTATTGTTAATATTATTATGTCCTATCAATGATAACCATTTGCTTTCCTTTAACATTGCATGTGAAGAATATTATCATTTCAAATTTTGGTATCTTAACTTGGATGTGTGGAATTTAAAAATTGATAAATTTATATCTTATTTCTCAATCAGTTTTGATTATAAATGTTGTTCTTTAAAACTTAGAAAATCTATATACCCCCATCATACAAGGGAACTACCCCTCTCAAATGCAGAGAGGAATTGCTATTGTTTTGCAATTCTTCAACTGTTGTGAACATTTTGTTGCTAATCACAAGGCGAAACAGGGTTCTTCAAAGAAGATTACTTAAAGCAACAAATCTGTTTACCAACAAGCCACATGAAGAGTGAGTTGGCAGGATAAGCTGATGTGGAAGAGAGTGAGGTGGAAAAGGTGGATAATTAAATGATTTTAAATTATTTAATCAAGAAGAGTTTTAGAAGAATGATGAAAGATTAATTAATTAAATAATGAATATTTATTTTATTAATAGAAAAATAGAAGAAAAGGATAATGAATTAAATAAATAAACTTTTCAATCTATTTATTTAATAGAAGAATAGTTATTAAATAAATAATGTAGTCACACAAATTTGTCCAGCTTAATTAAATAAATATTTGCTATTTATTTGATTAAAAATCCACTAGCCATCATTTAATTAAAATAATAGTTAATTAATTCATCTCCAAACATTCTCCTCTTAATTAAATAAATTATTCAATTTATTTTAATTAATTCATTAAATCAAATTCACAATCAATTAAATAAATAAAATCTATTTATTTAATTAAAATTCCCTTTTCCTCTTTTAAATAAATTAAATAAAAACATTTATTTAAATCATTATCCCCCCCACTTGCATTTTCCTACAAATGCAACTTGCACATATTTATTGAAATAAATGAATTTTTATTTTAATAAAATCCTATTTTCCCTCACCCACCAAATCCACTTACAAAATCTAATCCCCTTCTAGATTCTTCTAACCCCTTCCTAATTAGCCTAATCCATCCCCTAATTATTGTCACATTCCTAAGCAAAATGGAGTCACTTCTCAAAGACTTCAAAAGTCTTTGAAAAGCATTTAATGCTTTGTGTGTTCAACAAATTAACCCCCAAAGTCTTCCAAGACCACTAATGGCTCTTACATGACCATTTATGGCTCTTACATAACCATTTATGGTTATTTCAAACTTGTCTCCCCAAAACATTTATTGTTTTGACCATATTTATCCATTTCACATTTGCACAAGAGTTTATCCATTGGATAAAAGCTTTATTCTTTGAATAAAGAGTTTATTCATTCAACTAACCTTGACCTTAACTCACAAGGTCATATCAAGCATTTAATGCTTATTCCCTCCCCTCTCAACCTATCTCACATTGACACTTGTCATCTTGGGATTGGGTTGAAAGCTCTCACATGGATTTGAAATCATTCAATCCTGACCGTTGTTGAGATTGCTCAATCTCAACCATCCATTGCTCCATTTTTCCTATAAATAGAGCCCATTTCTTCATAATCCAGATCCTGAAAACTTGTATGCATTTAACCTATAGGCATTTTAGAGAGCATTTAGCATAGCAAACTAAAATCTTGTTGTTTTGGGTTAAAATCAATCATTTTAATATCATCTAGTATTTTAGCTTTTCATTTTACATTTAGAGCAAAAATACTCAAATCTCAATCCTCCATAAGCATCCATAGTGCAAAAAGCTGCTGACAGCTACACTATTTTGGAACTTAGAGAGGAGAGGAACAAAGGAGAAGAAGCTAAGAGCATGTTAGGAGGTATTTGGAGATGCCTCGTCATATTTGCTTCTTTAGTTAAATATGCTTTCATGTTTTTAGTATCTCTTTTGATATGCCTGTTTAGATTAGTTTCTGATTGACTAACACTAACGGTTTTTTGTGTGTGCGTTATTTATCTTAGACTAACCTTGTCCATTTAGCAAAGCATCAAATATAAATATTTATCTAATATATCATAGCCATTTTTTTTTTTTGTATATATATATATATATATATATATATATCTTTGTGTGTGTGTATGTATGCATGTATGTATATATGCATGTATACATACCTACATATACACGTGTATATATACACATGTATGTATATACATACATATATGTATGTAGATACATATGTATGTATATACTTTATATATATGTATCTACATACATATATGTATGTATATACATATATACATGTATATACATACATATGTATGTCTATACATATATATATATAGATAAACATATATGTATATATATATGTAGATATATATATGTATATATATATGTATATATATATATATATGTATATATATATATGTATATATATATATATATGTATATATATATATGTATATATATATATATGTATATACATACATATATATACATATAGACATACATATATGTATATATATATATATATATGTATATATACATGTGGACATATACACACATGTACACACACACACACATGTGTGTGTATACATATACATACATATATACATCTGTGTGTATATACATTTATGTATGTATACATAGATACATATACATACATACGTACGTGTGTGTGTGTGTGTGTGTGTACACATAGGTACATATTTATACATGTTGTTAAAAAAACATCAGGGTACACAGACATATACATGCTATCACTATATAGAGAGATAGACAGATACACATAGATATTTAAATACATATGTGCTTACTATTATGAAAATCACACTTCTAACATGCTCTACATCTATGATGATACTTTTCTATGTATATGTATCTATATATTCACGGATAAATACATACATATGCTTTTACACCATGCATATATACTAATGCAGGAAAGCCACCATATACTTCCATTATGAACCTTAAACCACCAAATAGTTCGAACATTAATGTTCACCCGAAGAAAAATGACTTTCCTATCATTTGTGGACAGTACATGTCGGCCATAGTTAGGCTTTGTAACCATGTCCAGATAGACAGGAAAGCCCACCTAGCGAAATGACATCCCTGCCATTTTTTGACAATACTTGTGAGCTAACCAAAGCCCTCACCGCCATGTTACCATTGACACTAAAGACTGCCCCACATGTCCTTCAAACTTGCTAAAAAATAACCGCCAAGGAAATTTTCGCTGCCACAAAATACTGCCAGCGAAAACCTTCCCACGTGCTCGGTAAACTCGTCAGGAGATCGCAACTAGGGATAAAATGATGGCAAGGGTGATACTTTTTCGGGCTAAAAAACCCAAACATAAGCTTTTTGGCTTAGCTAACATGGCATGAGACATGCACAAGAAACTTGCTGGCACTTTTGGTGGTGACACTGATAAAGGCTATATATATAGTTAAAAACATGAAGGTAGACAAGTACATATATCGAATATATACATATATACATTGATGGTGTTGTTAATAAAATTCAGCTATAATTCTCATATGATTTTTGTCTAATGTGTATATATTATATATGTATGTATGTATAATGCCCCTCCCTTGATCAGACTTGATATAACCTAGTTTGACTATGGTTGACTTCTTCTGTTTCTCACGTGACTGGATGATACTCCCTAATATAATGAATTTTATCATGATTCTGGGATATGATGTTGGTTATGGATTTTATCTCTTTTGATGTTAGATGTTAGATCATATGCTTATGCACTGACCTTGGACTAGCATACCTACTTAATGTATGAATTTTATCTTGTGTTCATCTTCTTGTATGGGTACAAGTCTATATGGGGTGCGAGGGGATGATCTTCCATCACCCACTTCAGAGGGACATGGAATGTCACGACTCTCCTCCATTGGTGTGCCTATTAATGTTGGAGAATTGTATGTGTGTTTTCTCGGTGATGCAGTTGCAGGTACTTTCAGGTCTGAGCGTTCTCTACAACCCAATGGTAAAGTGAAAATTGGAGTTATCAGTCAGACCCTTGTTGTACCATCATTCCTACGAGAATGAGTCCCCTGTTAGGTGCCCTTGTTCATTGTTTGTCGGTCATGTTGTGTTGGTCTTGTTGGCATTTCGAGTTGTTAGTCTCAGTCCCTTACCCTTGTGTTATTGTAATGTGTATTTAGTGAGAAAGTAAAAATATTAATATTTTAAAGGTAATTAAATATCAATGATTAATTAATTAATATAATTATATTTGCGCATTAATATACTACTTTAGTTAAGTGATTTAATCTAATCTATTGTTTAGAAAATAATTTATTAAAAGGGAATTAAATATTATTTATGGTGTAATGTTATGAAATTGCGACCCTTGCAATTATCGACCACATTAGGGTTCTCACGCATGTGATTCGAATCCCTAAGCCTGGTCAGAGACCGAAGACTTGCTCGACACCTGGAAACTGCATCTTTCTGGCCCTCCGCACTGCCTAAACTGCATCTTGTCTTGGAAAAAAGGGTAGGATAGGGGCGAGTGTGGCGCCCCTGTCCCTTGCCCTATTTTGGGGAAGGACCCTTCAAATTATGCATTGGAGGTTTCACATTGAGCGAGACAACTCCCCTAGTGTTGGCTTGCAGCGGAAAATTAGCTAATTAACCCTAATTGATGAGTATATAAGTCGCAATTCCCCTTCCATTTTGGCATAACACAGACACATGAGATCATGCATTCAAGCATTCAAAAGCATTCAAGCATTCCTTTCCAACATTGAGTATTCTCAAGTCTCCCTTCAAGGCTAGGTGTTGCATTCAAGTCAAGGATTCAACCATTGAAGAGGAGATTCATTCCAACATTCGACTTCATACAAGCAAATCTACCTACATTCTATCTACAACCTCCCTTAAGGTGATTTACATTTCAGTCTTTCATTTACACTTACTTGCAAGTACTTTCTTTCATCATTTGGTTAATTCCAAAATTGGGGTTTGACCTGAAGGCAAACCCCCAATCCAACCCCTTTTCCTCTCTTTTTTATGTGTAGGTTGCAGGTGTGCAATTGTACTTTTAGATTTGGAATCCATTTGCAGAGGTGGAAAAACCCGTTTTGTTTCACGGATTTTTTGGAGGACCATGTACACTCCCGCCACGGTCCGGGCAACTTTTCCTCAAATTCGCAGGGTGGCTTCGTCTCGACAGATTATTGCTAGATCCAAGTGCACAACTTCATCCTATTCTTCTATATCAAGTTATAATCAGATCTTTGTAGCTTTTTCACTTGGTCATAAGCACACCATTCAATCAATTCAAATCTCAATCTCAAAAGAGGGGATTAACTTACCATCACTCAAAATTCAATCTCTTTCTCTGGAGGTTGAATCTAGTGTATTCCCCCCCCACCCACCTTTTCTAATGTAATGCGTGAAAAGTGTTTGAAGGGAAATCCGCAGTGAAACTTTCATCTCTCCTCAGAGGGAAGAAAAGCTTTCCTCTAGACTTTACCATTCACCCTTTTTCAAACATTACATATGGATTTTATGAAACATTAATTTTAAAAGCGTAATTAATAATTAATTGTTTTCAAATTTAAAACTTGCATGTGTGGGAGTTACAAGAAAATTAATTAATTAATTAGCGATATTAATGTGTGGAATCTTGCATGCTTTTTGGGGGTTATTTTGGGGAGAGAAAGCTTTGGTTTTCAGTGAAGATTTGCGGGCCGTACAATTTCTAGATATGGGGTTTTTTTAGAGGAAATTGGGGAAATCAGGTTTTGAAAATGAATTTGGGAAAAATGATATTAGGAAACAAAAGGAAGGAAGATTTTGTTGAATTTTATGGATTGGATCTCTTTGGATTGGTGCTTTGTGATTACTGTTTCTGCCTCTGTTTTCGAGATAGTGTTAAAAGGTTGGGATTTTGATTCTTTTCTTGCATGTAAACTTTCCTTTCGATCTAAATAAAAATCAGCTTGTTTGATTTACTATGATAAGAAAATTGTGAATGGATTGTCTGTTAAATGGGAAATTTTTGGGTTATAGAAAGTTATCTGTGATCTGGGTAAAATTAAATATAAATTGTGAAATCTGGAAAATTTGGGGGTTCAAACAAATTTAAAGGGACATTTGTGCATTTGGATACATGGTTTTGAAAAGATTATATTTTTCCTTCCTGTAGAAATCTTTCTGTGAATTCATGTCTATTTGTGTTAATCATTGTACTGTGAATAATTATTTTATTCATTGTTAATTTTTAGTTTGTGCTTTGTTGGGTGCCATGGGCTTACCCACGGTGGTGAGGAGTTTCTCCACCCACTGTGGGCACCCACGGTGGTGGGTAAACCCCACCCACCGTGGGCTACCCACAGTGGTGGGTAAACCCCACCCACCGTGGGCTACCCACGGTGGCGGGATCTCCATCACCACCACCATGGGTGTCCATGGTGGAAAACACCCCCGGCCCCTCTCGGCTCTTTTTACAGCCTACAAATAATTTGTATTAAAGCATAATGTTAGACTTTTAGAAAGTTTTATAGCTTTTATTATTTCATGTGGAATTTGATTTATATATATATAGTCAGATCAATTCATTATTATTTGAATGTTAATACATTTGTATATGCATATTGATGTTGGACAAATAATTAGATAAATATTTATATATGTTCATAATTTGGAAAATGTAGTTTATTTTGTTAAGATAGTATAATGGCAAAGTAGTTGTAGTTTGGGATTGATGATATGATGAATCAATAAGGATCCAGACAAGTACTGAGAGGGGGGTGAATCAGTAGATAGAAAACTGACTTAACTCTCACCAAACTCAAAAACAATCTCTCAAGTCAATCACTGAACTAACTGGTTCAAACACTGAACTACAAACTGCAATAGCATTGATAGTTTACTAGTTTGACTGGCATATCAAAATAACAATATAACAGCTCTGAAACTCCCAAACCTTTTAACCAAAACATTAAGTCATTTTACTAACAATAGTAAAAGCATATTTCAGATTATTGTCGGTCATCTTAACATATCTAAGTGGATTTAACAGTTAAGCAAATTAACCATATCAAATATAACCACAAAAACCATTCACCACTTGACACAATGATTTTTGACGTTGAAACCCAAATGGGAAAAACCACGGTGGGGATGAATACCCATAAATATTCTGAACTCTTCTAAAGTTCGTCCTGTTAGGAGCCAAGCCTGTTAAAGCTTTACAAAATGTCCTGTTAGGAACAGATCCTGTTAGGGACCACCTGGTTAAGGGATTGACTATAATGCCCTATTAGAAGCAATACCCTGTTAGGAGTAACCTTGATAGAGGATTTGAAATCCAAACTAATGGATCACCTGGTTAGAGGATTTAGATAGCACTAAGCCTATTAAAGCTTACCTGGTTAAGGGATTTAATTGTTGTAATTGTTAGAGAACAACAAGGGTTTGTTGATCTGGTAAATAGCACTACTTTGTTTGATCAGATCCTTTTCATGCTCTTATCTGCCTTCACACATATTGTAGATACTCCTTCTGGCTCGGCAATCAATCACACTGACACTTAACCAAAATTATCAACACTACAACAAAACAACTCGTCGACCTTATAAGCAAAACAATAGGTCGGTAACACATCACAAACCTAAGATCTCATAGAGATTACAAACAAATCGATTCAAGTATGATAATTAGATTACATATAAATCAATAACACATTGTTCAAGACAACCTTGACCACTCCTTGATTACCGGTCATCGATTCTTGTAACTCATCACGCAGTTTCCTCTTCATGCAATGTATTCGCTCATTCCCAAGATAAAATTATTATCTGTATGCACCAAAAACCAAAATTTATCACATACAACATGCATACGTGGCATAATCATTATTGATCATCATTTGATCATAAATCAATACAACTGATTCACCAAGCTCTATCAGTTAAGGTTTGGCACATCAACAGGTAGGGTTACCGGTTGATCTCGCAGCTTCTAAAGTAATATCGGTTTCTTCACTTGCTCAACTACCGGTTGCAAAACAACATCATTACAACATCATTGCCAGTTACAATTGACATTAATGACAACACAATAGTTCATCAATGCAATCTTCAATCAAATACCAACAGGGATTAATATAGCTAGGTTTTGATAAAAGATAGTTAGAGGATAAAACTTGGTATATATAGATTAGATTTGGGTATAGAGTTATTGTTAGAGTTATCATGCATTAGCTAATAATTATTTATTTAATTATTAGTCTATTATCCTCTACGCTTAAGCTAAACTTAGGCATTTAATAATATGGTAGGTATTTAATAATTATTCTAATTATTAAATACACTTTATCCCTTTAGGGTTTCTTTAGGGTTGCACATCTTTAGGGTTGCATATTCTCCTTTTATAAGGATTGTATTTTACTTTTTATTTAATTCCCTCTCTGAATGATAATCATCTTCTTCGAAGCCATTATTGTTTTTTTGCCTCCATTCTTCTCTTGTGATAGGTTTTTTGCTTGCAGGTGTTCTTAGGATCTCTGAAGTTGTATTTCTCAACTTCTTCATGGTATCAGAGCCTACATCTACTGCTACTTGTTCCTGATTTTTTCAGAAGATTTTTTGGAGGCTAGGGTTTCAAGTTTTTTCAGAGTTTTATTTGGATTTGGGTTGCTTATTTGTTTCTGGGCATTTTGGGCTCAAACGGACCTCACCATTGAACTCAAAACACCCAAAAACCCCCATTTTCATATAAAATTCATCTAATTTGGACAACTTTGGTTCTGGTAAAAATAAAATAAAAAATTGCCCTTATTGGGCACGATTTTTGAGAAAAAAAAATTAAAAAGAAGAAGTTTCGGGTAGTTTAACGACTTTCCTAGGTTGTTATCGTTACCGCTCCTACCTGGAGCCGCTAGCGGTCTCTACACCGCCACAGGCAATAGTTTTCACAACTGTTGTCGACAATCTCAGAACCGCCACGGACATCGATCTCAAAATCGTTGCCTCTGCCGCCCGATGACCCCGTTGCTCCACCCGACCCACTTCGCTGCCTGGCTTCTCCACTCCGCCAGCTCCGCTCCGCCTGACCGCTTTGCCTAGGCCCCACCAAAAGGGAGAATTTTTTTTCCTTAAGGCCTATTTGACCTAGAGATGGTATTTTTATCATAACTTGGGCAAACAGAGTCGATTTTTGAAAAAAAATTATATCGCCGAAAAGCTCTTACCGAGATCTCTTCAAATATGGAGGTTTGATCTTCTTCTTTTTTCAGTTTTCATGTCTTTTTTTGACATCAAAGCCAGAAGTTTTTTTTTGCTCTCTGGGAGGCATATCTTGAGCATCCGGACTCCATTTTTGGCACACAAGATATCATTGGAAAGCTGGTTCTGTGCATTTTCTAGTGGTATGGGTCTTCTTTCCAAACTATTCTCCAGATGCATTTTATTTAGTGTTTTGCATCACTCTGGTGAATATCTTGGATGTTTTAGCTCCTAGGATCCTTTTCTTTGTGTGGGATGGCTCATCTTTGGCTATTATTTCTATATTTCCAACCTTTTGTCTTCTTTGAGCATTGTATACATCATTTTGTAAGCTTTTTCTTTTTTGCTAACGCACTGAGATAAAGTGCCACTATGCCTTGCATGCTTGGGATCTTGCACATCTTGTGTCTTATTGTACTCGCACTCCATTATAAAGTGCCATGGGGGGTTTGATATTTGCCTTTGTTTGCCATCTACCTTTTTCATGTGAGTGTTCCTTCTATGACATTAGCCTCATGATGCATGTCAAGTGAGTGTTCCTTCCATGACACTAGCCTTTATATGTGTTTGTACTTCTGTTGTACTCTAAATGTTCCTGGTTCTTCGTCATGCAGTTTTTTTTGGCATTCAGTTTCAGTGTACCTGTCACCTCTCCCTTGTCAGTATTATGGGGGGGTTTCTCTTGTTGGTTGTTGGTTCTAATGATTCCTTGGTTTGTTGGAGTGAGCTATGTATTCAGTATTTGTTCCTATGTACTAGGCGGATGCAGTGGCTGGTTACCTATGCATTTTGGTGAGATGGATCATTTCCCATATGGACACTCTAGCATTCCTATTTTGGAGGCAACCTTCCATCTTCGATTGATCAGCTCTTCAGACTTTGGTGTTTTTTGTCATTTGTATCTTCGAGTTCAGTTGTTTGCCTTTGTTTGCCATCTGATTTGAGTAGTGTTATTTGAGGGCACTCATGCAGATTACAATCTTCTCTACCTGATCATCTTCTATTTCAATGGAGGTTCTTCATATCGACAGTTATTCTTCGACAATGATTGCAGGTTCTTCATAATTCAGTGATTCTTCTACTCTTAATTTGTTCCTATCTTTTGGAACATTCTTGTTTGGATGCTTCTTTAGTCCTTCACTTGTATTTCATCTATTTTTTGAGTAGATTTTTTTCCCACGTAGTTTTCTCTATTTTTCCGCTTTACAGAGATCTTTTGTACTTGGGTACCTCATCAGGCCTAGTTGTCAGGACCCATTGTTACTTTCATGCATTTTTTTTACATGCATTTTTTAGTCCTTGGTTATTTTTTAGCTACTCCCTAAGTTCATCTTAAGGGGAGGTGTTAGAGTTATCATGCATTAGCTAATAATTATTTATTTAATTATTAGTCTATTATCCTCTACGCTTAAGCTAAACTTAAGAATTTAATATTATGGTAGCTATTTAATAGTTATTCTAATTATTAAATACACTTTATCCCTTTAGGGTTTCTTTAGGGTTGCACATCTTTAGGGTTGCATATTCTCCTTTTATAAGGATTGTATTATACATTTTCTTTAATCCCCTCTTTGAATGATAATCTTCTTCTTCAGAGCCATTATTGCTTTTTTGCCTCTATTCTTCTCTTGTGACATGTATTTTGCTTGCAGGTGTTCTTGGGATCTTTGAAGTTGCATTTATCAACTTCTTTAGTTATATTTTGTGAATAAATATATGAATATTGTTAAATATAGATATATTTGGAATTTAGTTATATTTGTGAGAAGAGTAAATTTATATAGTGTGGTGGCGGGAAAAAGCGAGATCGGGTAACTAGAACCTAATCCTACTTTTGCCAACACATTGGGAATACGAAAGAGCCTAGGGAGATAGCTAACTTTGGCTACTTATTGTGAGAAAGAGAGAGCCAACGATTATCTCTTAGGGTTTATATTCCTCTTGCTGCAAATGATGAGAAAAACTAGGGTTTGAATGATCAACTAGGCTAGGAGATGAAGAATGAAGCATAAATAAATTCAAAATTAAACAAACCTACAGATCTAAAACTAAGATACTAAAAGCATGAAGAGGAGAGGATTGTGGATGTGGACCTGATGCTGCAAATTAAACAAAACTAATCTGGACCAGGGTGCCACGCCACTGTCCTATTTCTGCAAACATGAGGCTGCAACTGAGAAACTGCAATTCTGATGACCTGAAGTTGCAACTTGTCAATTTTCACTAAAAAGTAGGGGGACCATGGTGCTACGCCACTATCCTGGGAAGGAATAGGGCACAACGCCACTATCCTAGGTAGGACCAGGGTGCCACATCCCTATCCCAAGCAGATTAGGGTAGATATGATGATTATGGGTGGTTCTTGTGCCTTTTGCTGAGCTTAAAGTACCTTCGGGTACTTGTTTCTGCACCTGCAACTGAAAAGAGAAGGTTTGGGTGGCTATATGGGGTTTTGCCTTATTAAAACCCTTGTGTTGGTGATTTCCACCTCCACAAATAGTTGATAATGTACAGAAAATGTGTGTGCTAGAACCTTGTGTGTATGCAAGATCCTAAAAAAAAAAAACAATCTAGAGCAACCCTAAAGAGTAAACCCTAAATGCTTCTAATTGGAAAAGTAAATGCTCTAAATCAATGATGCAAATTGATCTAAACAATGAATGTAAATATGCAAATTGATATAAAGAAGCTCATACAAAGACATGAAATCATACCAATCCCCAAGGGAGAGATATTGCCACTAGATCTCCTATTATTCTTCAATGTCTTCAAGGCTCCTAATTGATGATAAATGCTTGATGAAATGTTGTTGAAGACTCCACATAGGCTTCTCTTTCACTACATAGAAGGCTCCTTGTGCTCGCTCCAATAACCTTTTCCTATCTTTTATGAGATGCCTTCAAATGAAGAAAGAGAGCTCTTATGTATGAAACCCTAGATCTTAATTTCGACGTAATTCCACCTTTAGGCCGACCTAGGAATTCAATTTCCTGCCAATATTTTGGGGTTAAGCATTATAATATCATAAAATTGTGGTCCCAAAATTTTGGGAAAAAAGGCGAGGACCGTGGCGAGAACGCACATGGTCCTACCAAATTTTCACCAAATTTTCAGGGTCATTGGATATGATGATATTAGAGCGGATCCCAAAGTTACAGCTGATTTCAAGGTGTTTTCATATGCGAAATCGGACCTTAAAGGTCGAAATGGGACATAATTAGGGTTTATGATTAAATGATTTATTGGAGGAATAAAATAAAAAGGGGCACACTTAAGGTAAAGGGCCCAATTTTATAATGTGTGAAGTGATGAAATATGACTTTAGATTCAATTAAATTAATTAATTAAATGCTTAAAGGGAAAAAATAATGCAAGATGCAAACACACTAAAGTGGGTGCTAACCTAAGTGTGAAATTGTACCACCCTAGCAAGGGTGTACAATTTACGACACTACATTTAGCCCCCACTTTAGCGGTCATATGACACTGCATGCATATGCAAGCTAAAGTACATAAAATTAAACATTCATGAAAAAGGATATACCCACAAGTTGTCGGATGAAGCCCCTAGTGGTATCTACAGTACACAGTTAGGATCCGCACCCTACAAAAACACATGTTAGATAAAATCACAAAATCACCTAAATGATTACTAAGGAAGTTGATGAAAATTTAAGGGTGCTATATGCCCGCCCCCCCTATTTCGGCTTGCTAATTTTAGTGAGTTGAAATAGGGTATCATGTTTACCACATCGATTTGTGAAATAAGATTGATGACAAATGCTCAAAAGAAGATTTGATGCAAGATCAAAAACTAATGGAGGACCATTTGGTAAGAAAGAGAACTAAACCTCAATTCCAACACAACAAAGAGTGTCAGGATTTGAGATCTCTCTAACACAAGATGAAAGATTTAAATGGGAACAAACGCAAAGAGAAGGAACAAGAACAAGGATACCTACCTTCGACACTAAGAAGATATCCATCATGCAACAATGTCATAAATCGAAGCAAGAGAGGGAATACTCTTCAAGAAAGGATAAGATAGTTGAAAGGAGATATCTTGCTATATGAGTGTAAAGGAGATCCTTAAAGGAGAAGAGATATTTGTTCAAAAAACATCTACCTTCTAGAGAAGTTGCCTTAGAAAAATATAACATCTTCTATAACGAATAAGGGAAGATATTTGAAAAGAGCCGAGGATTGAGATGACACCAAAGAGAGGTTATTTATAGCAACACTCTTCTAAAACAAGGCAAGAGATCCTCATCACGGATATGCACATGCACAAAATAGAAGGGCTTACTATAAAAGATACTACTTAATGAAGAAAAGATATTGATGAAGGATCAAAGACTTCTAGTCACCAAGGAGGAGGTCACAATTAAGGATATGTACTTAAGATCCCCATTAGGGATGCTTGTTCCAATTTGAGAGAAGGAATTCAAATATGAATACACCTCTACAATCAATAAGAAATCCTTATAGAAGACACTACTTCACAAAGGGGAAATTTTTATCTTAAGAAGGAGAGATGTTTGGAATCACTCTTGCCCCCTATATATATATAGGGAGAAGAGATGAGATAGAAATAAGCTATAATGTTGCTTTAAAAAAGTATGATTGCACGTGAAATTGTACCATCATGAATGACAATGAGCCCCCAGTAAGTGAGCTACCAATGTCACATAATGATGAGAAACATAATAGCCATTAATGTTATTTAAAGACATGATAGATTGAATGAGGTATTTGAATATGACATGTTAAATTCTCTACTATAAGTGAGATTAAAAACATGTATAAAGTGATGAAGCTTAAAGGGTCTTTAGAAAGAGAGAAGTTTATAGGAGAAGAATAGGCCACTAAATCATACTTCACTTACACGCAAGAAATCTTAGGAAAGGGATAAGTATATTTCATTAGAGCCTTATTCCTAGAAGAAGGGATTTTAGAATGAGTAGAAGATAAAGTTTCATAAGGGGGATTAGAAATATCTTGAGGAGATTCATAAAGAGCTTTGTTCGTCACCAAGATTCCCTTATGAGGGGGATGGTCCTTGAAAGAAGTAAAAGATGATTTAATTGAGGTGAGGTTATCATCACTACTAAATATAGAATTCACATTGAGAGATGGTCTTTTAGATGCTTTGGTGGACTTAGAAGGATTATATCCAAGTCCAAATGAAGCTTCATGTGTGTCATGTTCTAAAGGAATTTTAATTCCTTGTTCATTTGTGCCACAACCATTGCCATCATAGCCACTCTTAGCTAAAATGTGAAAACCATGACCATAAAGGGATGCCAAATCAGAAGGAGATGGTGATGCCTCATAGGTCTCAGAGCTATATGAATTAGAGAAAGGATTTGAAGAATCGTTTGAATTAGAAGCAACCACAAAATGGTTACTTAGTTGTTTAGATAAAGTAGGTTGCTCTTTAGGTTCCTCCTTAGATTTATCCTTCTCAATATTAGATCCATTACAAGGTACCCTGTATTCTCTTATAAAAGTAGGGGTAAAGTCTAAAGATCCCCAATCATCATTTGTGAGCACTTCTTCAGGAGAAAAGAGATCCTTGGGAGGAGATTCCAATTGAGTAGAAGAATCGGGAGTACTAGAAGGAACAACATCATTAAAGGAAATAGATGTATTTGAAGAAGTAGAAGGATTGGAAGAAGAATGAGAAGTATTTTAACAAGAAGATCCAGATTTTAATGCTTCTTGAAGTTTGGTATCAGATAACAAGGTGTATGTCGTATTGTTATAAATAAATTTGACTTGCCTATGCAAAGTTGAGGGGACAACTTGCATGCTATGAATCCAAGGTCCCCCTAATACAAGGTTATATGTCAAATTACCAGGCATAACATGAATAGGTGTAGGTAACACAACGACACCTACCTTAATAGGCAAGGTTATGACACCTAGACATTGTTTAGCAACATTATCAAAGCCTCGAATAGTAAGAGAAGAAGATTCAATGAGAGAACGATCCACTTTAATCTTATCCAATAAGTCTACACCACAAACATTAAGGCCAGATCCATTGTCCACAAGGGTTCATCTTATAGCACTATCATGGATAATAACCACAATCATAAAGAGGATCATATTGATTTTGGATTTCAGCAGAAGGTAACTCATCTCGAGTGAATACATTTTGAGCTTTGCATTTGTTGGTAGGATCAATCAAAGTGGACATGTTATTAGGTGTCACTGTAGGAGGGACATCTAAGTTTTTCAAAGCATCTTGTAACATCCCATGACAAGAAGGTGAATTTTTAACCAAATCCCAAATAGAAATCTTAGCATGAGTGGCCTTAAGTTGTTCAATGAGATCATACTCCTTCCTAATATTTGATATGTGAGGTGCTTGCAGAAGAATAGGTTGAGAGGGAGGAAATGAAGTTGGGATAACTAGAGGAGGAATAGGTTGCCTATTGTTCCTTGTGTTGTAGATATGAGCAACTGCATGATAACTCTCTCCAGTGATTTTCTTAGCATACTCATAAAGGCTCTTAGTAGGATAACCTCCTTTCACAGTAATGACAGGTTTCTTAGGAGTGCAAAAAGAATCATTAGCATAACCACCTTGAACCACTAAGAGAGGCTTATGTGGGGAATTTTGAGAAGGAAAATCACCTTGATCTGTGAAGAGGGTTTTATTATATATTTCATTCACATGTATCAAATTGATTGAGGATGGTTTAGGAATATCAAAGGTGTCCTTAGAAGAAGAATGAATAAGATTGTTGGAAGAATTGTTGATAGTCTCTCCTTTCACTAAAATGTTATCATGGATAAGACCAATTTTAGGAGGGAGACGAGAAGTAGGCATTGATGTTTTAGGAGGAAAATTATTAGTAGGAAAGGTCATATCATCCTCTATCACCAAAGGATCTACATAAAGAATAGACTCTCTAGGAGAAGGATCAACATTACTCTTTAAAGTCTCACCTTTGAGAGGGAGATATTTTACAAAGATGTTTTAAAAAGATGTTAACCATCTTATCATGAACTAGGGTATCCTTATGAGTAGAACCAAGTTGAGGAGAGGGAGATGATTTACCTTTAGAGAAAAAATGATTGAGATTCATGCAAGGTGAGATGCTATCAAGCGAGTTATCAATCATAATTTTATCCCCTCTGGCTAGGGATCTCTCTTGGGGTAGAGAATAATCAACACCTTCTTCTAATGGTTCATCCCAAATAGTGAGGTCATTAGGAAAAGTATTAGAAATATCTTGCACAAAGATGTCCTTATTGCTATTGCCAATTTTGGGAGAAGGGATGACATTGTTCATTAATTCTTCATCATTAGGAAGGAGAGAATCACTACATGTGTTTAAATCATCCTCTTTCCTCAAAATGTCTTCAATAAGATCTTTAGGGGAGAAATAATTAAGGAAATTTATTATGGTTACATCTTATTTCTCTAAGGAATCTTTAGGGGTAAGACAATCTTTAGGAGAAGGGAAAGCATTTCTCATTAATGCATCATCTCTAGTGGGAATTTTGTTGGAATCAAAAGAGGAAATGCCCTCACTAGGAAAAGTAGGGACAATACCATATTCTTTCACAAAATGAACCTCATGAGGGGAGTATTCTTTAGGAGGGAGATGAACATTTTTCTCCAAAGATTCATGCTTATGAAGGAGATCTTTGGAAGAAGTGCTCATAACCTCTTGTTGCACTAACATGCCCCCATTGGTAAGACCAAATTTAGGAGAAGATAAGTCAATGTCCTTCAATACCTTTTCACTTAGAGAGGCATCATTTAAAGAAGGTAAAGTAACATTAAGAAAAGTGTTTATGATATCATCCTCTTCCTCTAAGATAACTATATGAGAAGGGCACATTTTAGGAGAATTGTCAAGATCACTCTTCAAATCTTCATCCTTAGAGCATAGGAGAGCTTTGAATGGATTGGTAACAACTATTTTAGGCACTAAAATGTTGTCATAGAAAGGAGAAGGTTCTTTAAGAGATGGAAAAATTGAAGCAAGGGAAGCTAACCCATTATTACATTTATGAAATGAATGCATCATGACAAAAAAATTCCTCAAATGATAGCATATGCAAAATTGAAGGAAATGTTCAATTTTAACCAATTAAAGCACTCTAAATGTTGATTTAGAAAATGAAATTTATGAGTGAAATATGTTCCAAAAGCAAATCTAAAATTAATGATCCAAATTAAGCTATCCACAAGTTCAATTTTGAATTAAAAAATTAGGGTTTCAACAAAATTAACCTCTAAATTTTGAATTTGCAAGGAATTGAAACTTGTAAATGTAAATTTGAATTTGAAATAGCAAAAACAATCAGATCTAAGAACATAAATCAGAATTAAAGAAGGTTGGATTCATGTCGAGCTTACCAAAATGCGGTGGCGAGAAAAAGTGAGATCGGGTAACTAGGACCTAATCCTACTTTTGCCAACACATTGGGAATACGAAAGAGCCTAGGAAGATAGCTCACTTTGGATACTTCTTGTGAGAAAGAGAGAGCCAAGAATTATCTCTTAGGGTTTCTATTCCTCTAGCTGCAAATGATGATAAAAACTAGGGTTTGAATGATCAACTAGGCTAGGAGATGAAGAATGAAGCATAAATGAACTATGAATTAAACAAACCTATAGATCTGAATCTAAGATACTGAAAGCATGAAGGGGAGAGGGTTTTGGATGTGTACCTGATGCTATGAATTGAACAAAACTGACCTGGACCAGGGTACCATGCCATTGTCCTATTTCTGCAAACAAGAGGCTGCAACTGAGAAACTGCAAATCTGATGACCTGAAGTTGCAACCTGTCAATTTTCACTAAAAAGCAGGGGGACCATGGCACCATGCCACTATCCTAGGAAGGACTAGGGTGCCATGCCCCTATCCCAGGAAGATTAGGGCAGATATGAGGATTTTGGGTGGTTCCTGTGCCTGTTGCTGAGCTGAAAGTGCCTCTGGGTACCTGTTTCTGCACCTGCAACTGAAAAGGGAAGGTTTGGGTGGCTATATGGGGTTTTGAATTAGTCAAAACCCTGTGTTGGTGATTTCCACCTCCAAAAATAGTTGATAATATACTGAAAAATGTGTGTGCTGGAACCTTGTGTGTATGCAAGATCCTAAAAGAAAGAAAACAATCTAGAGCAACCCTAAAGAGTAAACCCTAAATGCTTGTAATTGACAAAGTAAATGTTCTAAATAAATGATGCAAAGTGATATAAAGAATGAATTTAAATATGCAAATTTATGTAAAGAAGCTTATACAAAGACATGAAAATAACATGAAATCATACCAATCCATAAAGGAGAGATATTGCCACTAGATCTCCTATTATTCTTCAATATCTTCAAGGCTCCTAATTGATGATGAATGCTTGATGAAATGTTGTTGAATTTTGTTGAAGACTCCACATAGGCTTCTCTTTCACTACATAGAAGGCTCCTTGTGCTCGCTCCAATAGCCTTTTCCTATCTTTTATGAGATGCCTTCAAATGAAGAAAGAGAGCTCTTATGTATGAAACCCTAGATCTTAATTTTGACTTAATTCTGCCTTTAGGCCAACCTAGGAATTGAATTTCCCGCCAATATTTTGGGGTTAAGCATTATAATATCATAGAATTGTGCTCCCAAAATTTCAAGAAAAAAGGCGAGGACCGTGGCGGGAACGCACATGGTCCGACCAACTTTTCACCAAATTTTCAGGGTCATTAAATATGATGACATTAGAGCGGATCCCAAAGTTACAACTGATTTCAAGGTGTTTTGATATGCGAAATTGGGCCTTAAAGGTTTTAATGGGACATAATTAGGGTTTATGATTAAATGATTTATTAGAGGAATAAAATAAAAAGGGGCACACTTAGGGTAAAGGGCCCAATTTTATAATGTGTGAAGTGATGAAATATGACTTTAGATTTAATTAAATTAATTAATTAAATGCTTAAAGAGAAATAATAATGCAAGATGCAAAAACACTAAAGCGGGTGCTAACCTAAGTGTGAAATTGTACCACCCTAGCAAGGGTGTACAATTTACGACACTACATTTACATTTATCTATATGTTATTTCATACAATTAATCAATCTCGTGGTTAAATTCGGTTTAGGATTATACATATGTTTTCATATGAACTTGGCCAATGTTCATGTAATTTGTGGTTGATCAAATATAATGATAGAAATTGTAGGAATGAATAATGTTTTCTTAAATATTTGAATAATAGAAGGTCAGTATCATTGTACAAATTATTAGGAATCAAATGAGTTATAATGGTTTAAATTTTGGGTTATTAAAATTTTTTGTAATTTGAATTAAAAGATGTATAGATAGTATTAAGGTCTATTTGGTGTTTTATTATGTTTGGATTCTCTCATGTTGGTAATATGAAACCTTGTATTGGCTCATAGATCTTATCTATCATAGTTGGATACTTGGTTATGTTGCTTTAATGTAATTTGGTTCTAGATGCTAAGGACAATGTTTGAGTTCTTTATTTGTGTAAGGTTTCTTTTCGTCTTGTAATGTTATGTGTTGGTTTCCTGCATGAATTTTATGCTAATCATTCATTCCTTGTTGCATGGTACCTTCTTGGTTGTAATCATGTTCTAGCAAGTCAGCCAACCTTGCTACGATAAAGGGGTCTAGACTCTTGTTGTGTTTGGGTGTCATATACCATGTGTTGAATTATTGATTCCTAGGTGCAAGTCAAGGGGGGTGGCTTTCATTAGGGGTATGGACCCAAAGTGGTCTCCAGGGTAACTAAATGATAGTTTTGTAATCAACTGAAAATTTAAAATAATGAACTGGGGCGGGTAGCTAGTTCACACTAATTAAGAATATATTGTTGCTTTTATTACGCTCGAGTGCTTGTTTAGGGCCGAGGTAAGTAAAGAAGGGCTTGGAACGGCTTCCACCAATCTTGTCCTTTCAAAAGGTTGATGTGGTCCACTAGTGTTTGTATGGGCGTCAGGGGTCGAGAGAGGTCACTAGGGTAACCTAGGAAGGGGGTCAGAACCTAGTGAAGACTCACTAGGGTAACTCATGACAACCTAGTGATGACACTCTTCCCTATTGCATACCTAGTGGTTCCTCTTGGTTTTGTCCTTCTAAGAATTGCTTGGGCCTCTGGAAGTTGGTTGATTTATTGTTGATTTCTTGTGATTATAGCCTTTTGAGTCTCTTGTGACATTAGTTATGTGAGCCTCATGTGAGTCTTGTGTATCCTCTTGTATTTCCTTCTGTCTCTCGGGTTCAGCTGATACCTCCTAGCACGGAGGGGTGGACCTGATGGTACCACATGGTTGGGTGGAGTGTTATTTGCACCCATTGGGTTTTGGTTTCGTCCTGCTTCATGATCATGATGGCTCGTGGAAAGATTGAAGACTTTCATTATGTACCAGATTTTTGTATCCACTCCATTGTTGTACTCATGGAGATTATATCCTTATGGATACCTTGTGATGTAACTGATGATCATATGTATATTCCCGTGGTAATCTATTATGTAACATGATTCTTGTAAGACAATGCTATCATATTTTATGAGATTACTTATGTCCTTGTATGTTTAGTAATTGTTATCCTTGGGTAACATCATTGTGGGGCCTTGAGGACTTTTGCTAGTTTATTCTTGTACATCTTTTCCCTACCAGGATGTTTCATCTATCCTAATGCAATGTATGGTATATCTTTTTAAAAACAAAAATTATTCATTTTTTTTATTGTTGTTTATTTTGTTTAGTCCTCTAGGCCTCATAGAAGGGCATTACAATATGTGCGCGCGCGTGTGTGTATATGTGCGCGTGCGCATGCGTGCGTGTGTGCACATGTGTATATATATGTACACACACATCTACACATATATATACACACACACACATATATACATATGTATATATATGTATATATTTATGCATATATATATATATATATATGTATGTATGTATGTATGTATGTATGTATGTATATGTATATGTATATGTACGTGTATATATATATATATATGTATATGTATATGTATATATATATATATACACACACACACACACACATATACATACATGTATGTATATATGTGTGTGTGTGCGCGCGCGCGCGTGTATGTGTGTGTGTGTGCGCGCGCGTGTATATGTGTGTGTGTGTGTGTATGTATATATATAAATACATATATAGACACATACACACATATATATATACACACACATATACATATATACATTATACATATATACATACACATATACATCTATACATATACATATACATATATACATACATATACATATACATATGCATATACATATACACATATATGTTAGAGTAATTGGGTCTTTACTTGATTAATTAAACAATATTTGTTTAATTCTTTAAGTTCCCAATTATCTTTTTACACTTAAGCTAACATTAGGTGCATATAATTAATTATTTTAATTAATTATTATGTGCAAGCCTAGGGTTTTCTCTTTTTAGGGTTTCTTGATCTATTAGAAGTTATTTTTTCTTTTCATTGTATTATCTTTCACAATACATTTTTTGGTGAATTGGAGCTCTCATCTTTTGAGAATTTTTTTCTGTGTTTTTATGTGTTCTTCAGATTTTGCTTCATTGCTTCTCCTCGTAACAGGTTATTCGGCTTACAGAAGATCTTCAGGCTACTGTGGGGTTGTATTTCTCAACTCCTATATGGTATCAGAGCTCAGATCTGTAGCTACCTATTCCTGTTTTTTGAGAATTTTGCATTTGAAGCAGATCTGGGGTTTCAAGCATTTTTTTGTGTGCTTACGGTTAAAGTTTTTTTTTTTTTTTTTTGTTTCTGAGCACTTTGGGCTTGAACGGACCTCACCATCGTGTTCAGAAGGCCCAAAAACCCCTATAGTCATATAAAATTTGTCCATTTTTGACCCTTGAGCATCTGGGTGATTTTTTTTTTCTCCCAGCCAGGTCGTACGGCCCTGGCACACAAATCGAGAAAAAAATTGAAAACAAATTTTTTTGCCTTTTTACGGCATGCAGGCCGAAATTTAGATTTTTTGATTTTTTTTATTAAAAAAAAATAAAATTTGCAAACAAAAAAAAATCAAAAATTGCAGAGGAAAGGAGGGTGAAAAAGTTTTTTTGGGCACTGGACCTGACAGTCCGGCGCCGTACGGCCCCTGCGGATCTATCAGCCCCGGCCCTCGTAGGCAGCCCCCGCCGCCGGCGCCCACCGCTCCGGCCCAGCGCCGCCGCTCCGCTCTGCTGCCCCTGCCGTCGGCGCCCACCGCTCCGGCCCAACGCCGCCGCTCTGCTTCGCTGCCCCCGCCGTCGGCGCATACCTTTGACACCCACTGCTCCGACCCAGCTCCGCTCCACTGCCCCCCCCGCCCGGCCAGCTCTCCGCTCAGCCCGAGCCGCACCACCTCCGCCCAGCCCGAGCCCCACCTCCGCCGGGAACACCACCAGCTCTTCCTCTCTAGTCTTTTTGAGAGGGGATTGGTTTTTTTGGCCTAGATTGTGCATCCGGAGTCGGATTTTGGCGAACGAATAGGCGTTGGAAAGGTGAATCCGAGCCGAACCTCGTGGTGGTGGATTTTTTTCATGAATCTACTGTTTGACTATATTTTTTTCTAGTCAAAGTCAAGCTTCTTTTTGGCACTTCCAGGGCCGTAGAATGGGCAAACGGACTCCGTTTTTGAAAACGAATAGGCGTTGGAAAACTCTCTGCATGCTCTATTCAAATTTGTGATCTTTTTTCTCAAAATTTTCACCAGGTACATGAGATATCAGTTTGAAGTTTTTTTGCTTATGCACTACTTCCTTCTCATTACTATGTACTAGGGTTTGGGTTTCTCTATTGTGGGGGGGTGTTTTTTTCTCGCTTTCTGTCATTTATATCAGAAATCAAGAACACCTAAACTCTCAAAACAAACAAACCCTTCTGCATCTTCTGTCTATTCTGAAAGATCACATAATAAAAACAACCAACAAGCAGGTGCAGGTGCAGAGTTTTCTTTATTCTCATGGCAGATCCTTCAGTTGAGTTGTTGACTTCACACAACTATCATACCTGGAAGCCCCGCATCACGAGGATTATTAGGTCACGAGGGTTGTGGGCTTCTTTGGATGAGGTTCAGCCAGACCTACAATGTCCTTATGAGATTCTTATGTACCAGAACAAGCTGGATGAGGCCATGGGTTTGATCTCTTTGCATGTCTCCGACAGTCTTCTGTTTCACCTTGATGAGTTGCTTACTCCTCAGGATATGTGGTTGAAGTTTGATTCTCTCTTTGGGAGGGTCAATGAGATTCGGGCATTACAGATTGAGGTAGAGTTGACTTCTTTGTTACCTGATTCCTTTCCCACTATTGAGGATTTTTTGAACAAATTCAAGACTACTAGATCTGTTCTTCAGGGATGTGGAAAGAACAAGACTGATACAGAGTGCATTCATTTGATTCTTTCGAAGCTTCGGGGTCACTTTTAGTTTTTTTCTTTTGCTTTAGAGGATGCCATCCAGCAGCATCACATTTCCTCACCTCAAGCGTCTTCTCCTTCCACAGGGAAAGGTCATGCTCTCACTGCTAGAGCTTCGACCTATGGGTCCACATGGATTCAAGATTCTAGTGCTTCTCACCATATGACACACACTTCACAGTTGGTTACTTCTCTTGCCTCTTGTGGTATTTCACAGATTAAAGTGGGTGACTCAGTTCAGCTTTCAGTCTTGGGTTCAGGTTTTGTCACTTTGGATGGGGGTACTCTACAGGATGTTCTGGTTGTCCCTGACATCTCGACGAACCTCCTATCCATTTATCAGATTTCCCACTTTGGCTCTGGTAAGACAGTTGAGTTCTCACCACATGATGTGGTTATTCGGGACCTCCATGACCCTGATTTAGTTGTGGCTTCTGGTAGTGTGGATTCTGTATCTCGTCTCTATAGATTTGACGAATTTGAGCCCTCTTCGGGTACAGGTTCATCTCTCATAGCACATGCAGATTTAGTGAGTAAGCTTTGGCATGAGCGATTGGGCCATGTCAATTACAGATATCTTCAGCACATGAGTACACAGGCAGTTGTTCTTGGGCTCCCACAGATTTCCTGCATTGATGGTGTTTGTCATGGTTGTGTGCTTGGCAAGCATCACAAAGATCCCTTTCCGAAGGGGAGAGCCTCTCGTGCTTTGGCACCCTTGGAGTTGATTCACAGTGACCTCATGTCATTTCCCACTCCTTTTTCTGGGGCAAAGTATGTACTTACGTTTATTGATAACTTCTCTAGACGCACATGGTTGTACTTTCTTAAGTACAAGTTTGATGTCTTTGATTCATTTCGAATCTTCAAGACATATGTCGAGAAGCAGTCTGGTTGTTCTATTCGGCGGATATGTACAGATAATGGGGGGAATATGTGAATCAGGCTTTCAGAGATTTTTGTACTGAGCATGGTTTGCAACATCAGTTTACTGTTCCCTACACCCCTCAGCAGAATGGTGTCACTGAACGCAAGAACATAACTTTATGGGAGATGGCGAATTGTATGATTCAGTCCAAGTCCATGGATTCATCTTTTTGGGCTGAGGCAATCAATTGTGCCAACTATATTTAGAATCGGATGCCTCACAAGGCTATTCGACTTATGACTCCTGAGGAGGCTTGGTCTCATGACAAGCCTGATGTTTCCTTTTTTTGAGTATTTGACAGTGAGGCATGGGCTTTTATTCCTGATACTC